>NC_140605.1:35689134-35724134 GCF_057381915.1 Diplotaxodon limnothrissa
TACGACTGTACACAACTGTACTTTACTACAACTGTACACGACTGTACTTTACTACAACTGTACTTTACTACGACTGTACACAACTGTACTTTACTACAACTGTACACGACTGTACTTTACTACAACTGTACTTTACTACAACTGTACTTTATTAGAACTGTACTTTATTACAAATGTACACAATTCTACTTTACTAAAACTGTACTTTACTACAACTGTACTTTATTACAACTGTACACAACTGTACTTTACTACAACTGTACTTTACAACTGTACTTTATTACAACTGTACACAACTGTACTCAACTGTACTTTATTACAACTGTACTTTACAGCTGTACCATATTACAGCTGTACTTTATTACAACTGTACACAACTGTACTCAACTGTACTTTACTACAACTGTACTTTACTACAACTGTACTGTGAACTCAGTACTGTAGTACATTTCCCAGACTGGTTACTCTGCAGCACTGATGATACACACGTAAACACTGCAGCCGTTCACACTCGCAGACACACAAACAGGCTGTGTGTGTAGCTCCGCCCCCGTGACCTCCCCCCAACCTCCATCACAGAGACACACTGTTCAGTGTGGCCGGACAGTCGTCCCTCACACACGCTCACACACACACACTCGCAGGATGGCTGCTGTCTCTCCTCCAACGCCCAGATCCTTCATCGCCCTCCTCTTCCTCCTGTCAGGTGAGAAGCACACACTCTGACATCAGCGTGACATCACAGCACAGGTCCTGACTCGTGGGTGTGACAGCGGCGGTCAGGTCTGTTTGTATGGTGTGATCGACGCCTCGTGGCTTCCTGTCTCTTTGTCTGTGTGAGCTTGTCTGTTCTCGTGGTCGTCTCCTGCTGGTCGACTGTTTCTCTTCTATGAAGGATTCAAAGTTTACCCAGCACAGAGCGCCGGTCAGCTACAGGAAGTCAGTACTGCGTGTTTCCTGTATTCTGCGTGTTTTTATTCGATGCTTATCGCTCTTCTTGGTTTTATGTCACATCACAGCATCTCGTGTGTTTACATGTGCAAACGTCATGTTTGTGTGTTTGTGCTGCAGGTGGACGGTTTTCGTCCGTTTCCTCTTTTAAAGTAATGGAAGGGGGCGTGGCCTCTCTGTCCTGTCAGTACTCCGTGCAGCGTTTCGGGCTCAGCCGGGTCTGCTGGGGTCGCGGCTGCGGGACCTTCTGGTGCAGCAACATCCTGGTGCAGACCGACGAGAACGGCGCCGTCACACAGGTGTGATTACATCACAGAGGTCAGATTACATCTCAGAGTCACAGAGGTCAGGCATAACGTTGAGAACTTGATTATCTGGGGTTACCTGGCACTCCTGTAAGCTCCTCCCTGTTTATTCTTCTGTTGAATTCATGCTCCTCCTCCTGGTTGTATAACCCTGGTCCTGGCTGCAGGTGGAGGACCGCTACCAGCTGACGGGGGACATCATGGACGGGCAGATGGACCTGGACATCCTGAACGTGAGGCGGACAGACAGCGGGCCGTACTGCTGCAGGGTGGACATCAACGGGCTCTTCAACGACCAGAAGATGATCATGAACCTGAGAGTGGTCAAAGGTGAGCGACTGGTTTTATTTCTGAGGTTCTCCAGAGTTTGGTGATTCAATGTTTGTCCCTCTCAGCTCCGGTCTCGGCGCTCGTCCCCAGCTCTCCTCCTCCAACAACAACAGCGAGCACAACGACGGAGCTCACGACTGAACGAGTGACGGAGTCACCGACCTCCACAGGTGTGACGACAGGTGAGGTGAACTGTCTCTGTTAACTCTTCTCTGTGATAGACGTCCACTCCAGGTCTCTGGTCTCTGTCTCGTTTAGCCAACTGGAAAACTCTGCTGTCGTCTCAGCTGGACCTTCTGAGGAGAAACTCCACCCTGCTGCACGCTGACACCCTCACTGTGAGTAAGCACCACCCTCGCCATTACCTGCCATCTTAGGCCACGACGTGTTCGGGATTGTACAGCCACTAGCTCATAGCTTAGCTTAGCATGGAGGCTGGAAACAGGGCAAACAGGTGAGACCAAAGCGGAGCACGTTGGAGCAAACAAACACCAGGAGCTCGTGCGTACACCACGGTGTTGAGTCAGGGTGAGGACGTCCGTCCCACAGTTACCGCTGGGAACAAACTGGGTCATCAGCAGATCCCAGCTCAGCAGCATGAATGGATGAAACCTCACCGACCTTCTGGTTAGTGGCTGCCTGCTCTGCTGCCTGAGCTACAGCCCACTTTAAGAGTTCATGTCCTAAATTAACCGTTTCAGCCTCGGACCTTTGTTAGCCAGCTCCAAGCGAAACTGTCCGTGCTGCAGTCTGATGAATCCTCTCCACCTGCAGGTGGAGGACGCTCTGCCCTCCCTCTCCCTTCAGATCAACGTTCCCGTCCTCTCTCTCTCCGTCAGCGTGTTGATGGTCCTCGCCGCAGTGTTCCTCTTCCTGGCCTTCAGACGTACGTCCTCCATGTCTCTGCAGCACGTTTGCACACAGACACAAACATGAGGTTCATTTTTTGTTTTCTGCTGCAGGTGGAATCTACAGACGAGCCTTAAAGCCCGGCTGGTGAGTTCAGCACAGGAAGCAAACAGCACGCTAACACGCTGATGTCACACAGCGACAGCCAATCACAGCCAGCCAGCTTACTCTCACACCTGAAACAAAGCACGCAGAAAGAAACACAGACCACCTCCACAACATGAATCAGAGTTATTGCTGCAGTGCTGAGGCTCGCTCTGGCAGTAACTCGGCTGTTTGTAACTCTGCAGCTTCTCCTCTGAAGAACCTCCTCACATCATCTACGAGATCCGCATGAGGAGGCCGGTGCAGGAGAACATCTACACTCTGGACTAACAGAGGAACCAGAGCGGCATTCGTGCAGGGAGGACGCTGGTGATGTTTCTGTTTACACTGTTATTAGAAACACTGTGATGAGCTCAGCACTGAGAGCGTGTTTAATGATTTTTGGTTCCTGGGTTATCTCTGCTCGTTGTTCATGTCTGTTCTACTTTCTCTTTACATTTGTGACAGAAAAAATAAAGAGGCTGATGAATGTGAGATGTTGTGGTTAAATCTCAGTGGCCTCCATCTGTGATCTCAATAATAAAGCTGTATGTGTGGAAGCCTGAGAGCCAAATTAAAGTTCTGTCTCAATTCTTAGCTATTCTTTTTTTTATTCATAAGGAGCCAATAAAAAACAATAATCTGGGTGTCCCTACCCTCTAACAAAAACGTGGGTTAAAGCGAAAAAGTTACGGCCTCCCCGTCGGGGAATCACTGCACTAAACCGTTGTGCAGTACCTTTGTTTGTCCATGATCACACCCCTTTGGGCTGGTGGCGCTCTACACCATTGACGCACATGTATATTTCTCCACCTTGTGGCCAAAGACGGTATTACACCCATGACTCCCCGTGGGATTGTTTACCTAAACGGCCCTAAACCGTCTCCCATTCATTCTCTATGGTAGTGCTAAACCACTACGGATGTAATATATTATTGGCCACTGTGGTCTCCCGGCGCTGTTTCGTCATTTTTAAAACTTGCCACCTCCAGAGAAGAAGTCAGACCTCAGCGCTGAGTGCTCATTAACCACAGGTAAGTAAGGTTACCTGAAATAAGAGTAAACCTGCAGCATAAATGTGCAGCTGTGTTTTGAAGGTTTATGACAGCTGGATTCATGTTTAGTTAAACAGTTTGTTGCTGTGTTCATCATGAATGAACGGCAGCTTTCATTACTCCGTGTGTGTAAATCAGCTGAGTGGGTTTCTGACAGAGTTATGTTGGCAACATTAAACGTGTGTGTGTTGTTTTCATGTTGATAATACACACACACACACACACACACACACACACACACACACACGGCTCCACCTCAAACCCAAACCTCTTTTTAAGCATTTCTGCAGCTGGGTAATATCCATTGATTATTTAAAATTACATTGTAAATTGCAACTAACAACAACAACCCGCTTCTACAGTAGCTAACATGTTCGTGGATGATGACGACCAATCAGACACCATGTCAGTTATGGAGGAGACAAGCAATGAAGCAGTTGAAGCTACTACAGTAAGTGTTCAGTGTTCTTCAAGTAAAACAGATGCATCAACCCAGACTGAGATAAGTAAGTCAGACGTAGCGGCACAGCAGCAGTCTGATGTGCACGTTCCAGTCTCAGCGGACCACACCTACACAAGCAGACAGGAGACTGAACTGGACAAACAAGTAGACGTGGATGATGGTAACTCCCAGGATTTGTTCTTGTCATTTGATGAATCTAGTGAACCAGAGGGGCCGATGGTGCGATATGGCAGCCTCGCCTCTGTCAGTCTGCCCCAGGGCAGCTGTGGCTACAACTGTAGCCTCCAGCTCTCGAGTCTCAGACTTCAAATACCGCACATACAAACACAAGACTTCTTCTAGTTTATGAGCCACAGTTAAAACAATTACACAAGCGGTGTATGAAGTGTGGCTCCCCGATTGTACAAGAAGAAATCAAAGAGCTTCAAAATGAAGGATCACAGTTGACTCTGGAGCTCAGTACGGATGGCAGTCTCAGCCTACTTTGAGTGGCACCAAAGGACAAGGAAACCTGCTTCTAACAGCATCAGTTTTTTCAGTGGCATTCATTTTGCTAAATTTTGTAGTAACTTGAACCTAAGTGAAGACACATACACGTCATTGAGAAAGAGATTTGTGTTTCCTGTTATTGAGAAAATGTGGATAAAAGAGCAAAAGTAGTGAGTTAAAAGCCATGAAATCACAGGAAGAAGTTGTTGTCTGTGGAGATGGCAGGTGTGATTCTCCTGGACACTCAGCCTCTACAAACACCTACACCCTACCTGTCACCCAAGTTTCAAATTCTAATGCCACTGAAATCAAAGGATTTAAAGAAGCTCTAAAAACCAGAGAGGGAAATAAAGTGTCTCAACCATTTCCACTGACAGACATCCTCAAACTGTAAAAGAAACGATGGTCAGCAATCCTGAACAGCTTCACCAGTTTGGTCCCTGGCATGTGGCTAAAGCAGTGTCCAAAAACTGTCAGCTGACTGTGAGAGAAAGGT
Source organism: Diplotaxodon limnothrissa (assembly GCF_057381915.1). Lineage (NCBI taxonomy): Eukaryota > Metazoa > Chordata > Actinopteri > Cichliformes > Cichlidae > Diplotaxodon > Diplotaxodon limnothrissa. The sequence goes on from NC_140605.1 coordinate 35,694,217, forward strand.
TTGTGAAGGTCTGGGAGCTCGGATTCAATCCATCATCAGTGCGCATGTGTTTTCAATGTTGAGTGGTAGTATGATGCAAACAGTGTGTTAGTTGTGTTTCACTTCTGTAGCCTGTGTGCATCGCACTGCTAAATGTGTTGTGTGTTTAGAGTTTTGCTAAATGGGAGATTCAGACTTACAAATGGTGTCCTGACCAGATGAATAGTGTTTACGATTTTGGCAGATCCATTTGATGAAGGAGTTTTCATAGTTGACAGTCATACCCAGGGAGCGCTCCGATCCCTCCTGTTGAAGCTCGATCGATTAAAGACACGTGTGCACCTGTGAGGGAGCGGAGCCTCAGGCTGCAGGAGGAGGTGCAGGGAGAGTACGTCCTGGACTTTGGGGATTAAAGGATCGTCTTTCCTGTGTCTTCTGGAGACGATGACTGGTGAATGGACTGGTCTCTGTACTCTACTGCAGCACTCAGAGCACGTCATACACCCTGTGTGTGTTTAAAGTGTTTCATATTCACACTCAGGCGGACATTTACGCCTGGAGAAGGAAAGGCAGAAGATTATTGGACTGTGGAAATGATGCCACTATCGATTATAACAGCACGGCGAAACAAAACCGCTGTTTCCGCCCGGTTTCGAACCGGGGACCTTTCGCGTGTGAGGCGAACGTGATAACCACTACACTACGGAAACTGTGCAGCTTCCTCGTCGCACACAGACACTGATAGGCTGGGCCGTGGCCCGTTATCTGTGACCTGATGAGGGTTGCATTAACATAACTGTGTTTACACATCGCTGTGAGCAGGTTTCCGTAGTGTAGTGGTTATCACGTTCGCCTAACACGCGAAAGGTCCCCGGTTCGAAACCGGGCGGAAACACTAATGACTTTTTTTTCTTTTCCTATCTTGAAGAAGAAGAAATGCTAGCTAACAGCAGAGCCGTTAGCCGTGTGCGTAGTTTGAACGAGGCACGCGCAATCAAAGTGTGCACGCGCAATCAACCCAAAACGTTTCAGTGGGACAGACGTGTCACATGTTCCAGGGAACGTATCGCCACTGGTGTTTCTTACTGCTGCTTTCACTTCCGTTTACGTGAGTCAGTACACGTTAAACAACTACTCACGAGGCAGTGGTCCACGCGGACCAGTTAATGATGCGAAACGTGTGTATGAATAAAAGCAAACGCCTGTTTCCGCCCGGTTTCGAACCGGGGACCTTTCGCGTGTGAGGCGAACGTGATAACCACTACACTACGGAAACCTCTGCAAGGCTGCTCACGGTGTGCATAGAGGAGCCCGGGCACATGCCTGTCTGCAGCTTGGAGCTGCTTTACGAAATATGATTGTAGTACAGCTGCTCTGCGTGTGCACAGGGACTGACTCACACACAAAGATCACAGCGAAACCAGAGGCTGGAATCCCTGCACCAACATTAAACATCTTCATCAACTGTTTGTGTTCATCAGAATCACTGTCGTGACAGATGTGTGGCACTGCAGGAGCGCAGGCCTCATAAGCCCACAGGTTTGCTCACGAGGACTGCATGGAGGATTCTGTGTACTGTAATTCATTATTATCAGGAAGTCCTAAAAACTCCCTGAAAAGCCTTCAGCTGATCCAAAATGCTGCAGCAAGAGTCCTGACAGGGACTAGAAAGAGAGAGCAGATTTCTCCTGTTTTGGCTTCCTGTTAAATCCAGAATTCAAAATCCTGCTGCTCACATACAAGGTCTTAAATAATCAGGCCCCATCTTATCTTAATGACCTTGTAGTTCCATATCACCCTATTAGAGCACTTCGCTCTCGCTCTGCAGGCCTACTTGTTGTTCCTAGAGTATTTAAAAGTAGAATGGGAGGCAGAGCCTTCAGTTTTCAGGCCCCTCTTCTGTGGAACCAGCTTCCAGTTTGGATTCAGGAGACAGACACTATCTCTACTTTCAAGATCAGGCTTCAAACTTTCCTTTTTGCTAAAGCATATAGTTAGGGCTGGACCAGGTGACCCTGGATCCTCCCTTAGTTATGCTGCAATAGATGTAGGCTGCCGGGGATTCCCATGATGCATTGAGTTTTTCTTTACTCACTATGTGTTAACAGACCTCTCTGCACTGAATCATATCTGTTATTAACCTCTGTCTCTCTTCCACAGCACGTCTGTATCCTGTCTTCCTTCTCTCATCCCAACTGGTCGCAGCAGATAGCCCCGCCCCTCCAGGTTTCTTCCTGTTAAAAGGGAGTTTTTCCTTCCCACTGTCACCAAAGTGCGTGTTCATAGGGGGTCATATGATTGTTGGGCTTTTCTCTGTATGTATTATTGTAGGAGCTACTGTACAATATAAAGCGCCTTGTGGCGACTGTTGTTGTGCTTTGGTGCTGTGTAAATAAAATAAAATCGAATTGAATTCAGTGTCGATTTTTCCTTCATGATGTAGAAAGCTCGGGTTGTGTTTGGTTTGTGGACTTGCCTCGTTTCTGGCCGAGTGTGTTCTTTGGGAAACATATTTTCTGTGTCACCGTGTTAGACCTCTTTCTCTGCTCTCCATCTTCACGGGTGGAGCAGTGAGCACTGGTTCCTTATCTCTCTGTTAGAGGGACCACGGGATTCGTCCCATCACTTGGGATATTTGCATCCATGTTTCACTGTAAGCTGATATTACAGTTCTCTTTTAATTACAGAAATATGTCAGTATTTGTGCTATAATATATGTTATGTTGCCACCATTATACATTTCTAACTTTCCCCTGCCTTATCCTGTATCAGTTTGTTACGTACTAGCTTACTTTACAGCTAACAGCTAAATAATTAGCACTAAGGACATACACATAAACATCCAAACAACATGATTTACTTTTACTCCTACAGATGAAAGTGAAAGCAGGACTCTGAACTTCATGTGTCTGCAGTGCAGATACTTTCTCACACACACACACACACACACACACACACACACTCCAGTCTGACCTGCTATCCCAGTCCTTGCTGTTACATCACAAACAGCAGGAAGTTCCTTATATGGGCGTCAGGATGTCCGCTGCAGCAGCAGGAAGCGCCATTTTTGGCCTTCAGCAGCACCGGGATTTTCCTGCAGGGTGCTGCGGTCACAGTCCGATCACACACACACACACACACAGGGAGGATTTAATGGCAGCGTTCAGTGAAGCTGTCACTGTTTAAGCTTCTGATTCGACCTTTGAACTCTGACCTTTGTCGGATCCACTCAGACTGACAGGAGCTACAAACCTGAGTGAGAATCCCTCGAACAGTGACTTCAGGTTTTGCCTCAGAAACGTTTACGCCGCACATAACTGAGGGTTTCTGACTTTTGTCTCATGTCACATGACCTCCATCAGCTGATGTGAAACACACACACACACACCTCCTACAAATTAAAAGCACCAGCAGGGTTCAGACTTTTATTGTTGAAGCTCTTTGAGAGGAAACAGGTGGAGTAGAAAATGTAAACATACAGGCCTACTCAGTAGGCGGAGCACGTGAACACATGTTCACCAACATGCGTGTAAACAATATGTACAAACTACGGGATTCATATTTACACCACGAGGCGACCTTTGACCCCGCACGGTAAACATTTCTGCAGTCCGATGCTGTCAGTCTGAGGTCAAAGGTCAACACATGCTGGAGCTGTGGGGGGAGGGCAGCTCTGCCTGGGGGCTCGCCATCGGTGAGGAGCAGGAGGGGGAGTAGAGGTGGGGGGACGGCGAGGAGCTGTAGATGTGTGACAATGAGGAGGAGGAGGTGAAGCAGGGGGAGGAGCTGTGTGCGGGGGAGGAGTATGTGGGGGGTGTGGTGATGGTGGCGGTGGAGGCAGAGTTACTGTTGTTTTTGCGCTCGCGCTGCCTCTGGTGGATCTTGGCGTGCCTCTTGCGCTCATCGCTGCGGGCGAACTTACGTCCGCACTCAGCGCAAGCAAACGGCTTCTCGCCGGTGTGAGTGCGGATGTGCGTGGTCAGGTGGTCGCTGCGGCTGAAGCTGCGCATGCAGATGCGGCACTGGAACGGCTTCTGACCCGTGTGCACGCGCACGTGGCGCGTCACCTCGTCGGAGCGGGAGAAGCGGCGGTCGCAGCCTTCAGCGGGGCAGGCGTATGGCCGCTCGTGAGGCGGCGTTTTGCACTGGCGGCCAGCGGCAAACTTCCTGGGTCTGCCAGATTTGGTGAGCTGCGCGTTGTAGGCGGGGCCAGGAGGCTGGATCTGGATCTGCGAGGAGAAGGCTTTGATGGTGGAGAGTGGCGTGAGCGGTGGCGGCTTCTGATCCACGTTTACGCCGGGCTCGGCATCCGACTGCTGCGGCAGAAGGTAGTCTGGCAACATCGTCACCAGCGAGGACGGCTGCAGGCCGAGACGGGACGCAGCAGCGGCGGTGTAGGCGGGAGGCGGACCCTGCTGCGGCGAGAAGGCCAGAGGGGCTGGCTGACAGTCTGTGGCCGGGAGGAGCGGCTCGGCGCCGGCTGAGGTGTAGGTCGGTATCGCCGAGAAGACCGAGGTGATTTCAGCAGAGCCGCAGGTCACCTGGATGGAACTGATGGTCGAATGGGATGGCGATGATGATGTCACTGACGATGAAGACACAGGAAGGCTGGAGGCAGTGGGCGGAGCCGCCACGCCGACCAACAGGCTTAGGAGAGACTCCGCCCACAGATTATTGCCGCCACAGGTCGACACAGACGGCTCAAAGGAGAAGCGGCCGCTGTACGCCAGCGAGGGCAGGCGGGGCGTCAGTGGGAGGAGGCTCTGTAGGTCTGGGAGGTCCGAGAGGGAATCTGAGGGGAAGAAGGAGGCGCACGGGTGAGAACACGTCACAGCACACTTGGGAGTCTTATTTATTGGTTCATTAGGAAGCACCCTTTGACCTCCGTACGGTGGCCTGATTGGTCCATGAGCTCTGCCATGGTGCAGGGAAAGCGCACCTGTGGCTCACACAGCTGCAGGTGTGAGCCACAGGTGAGCACGAGCTCAGCTTTACTGACAAACATTTAAATCACAATAAAACACTCTCTCGTGCAACTTTGCAGTCTGTAATGCGAGCTGCAGCATGCGCGCGCACGCGTGCGACACAGATAAACGGGTGACCGGCTCCTCACCTCCGTACTCTCCGGATTCTCCGCTCAGCTGCCCGGCTCCCTCGGCCCCGGAGGCGGCCAGCAGCAGCATCTGCAAGTCCTCCAGCTTCGGGTATCCGTCCAGTGGAGACAGCGGCGGCGGTAGACCGGGTAGCGGCTCCGGCAGCAGAGCCCTTGTGGCCGCCATGTCCCTGCGGGGGGAGCTCCTCGGCTCCCGGAGCTCCTTCGCTGCTGAGCCCCGCGGAGAGGCGCTCCTTCCGGGCGGAAGCTGCCGCTCGCGGGACGCCAACGCTGGAGGTGAGACTCTACCGGAGGGTCACCGGCGCAGGTGAGGCCGCTGCGTCATCAGAGGATGTAAACAACATCAGCTGTTTGTTTCTGGCTGTCGCGAGCGCACAGCCTGAACTCGGTGCTGTCAGGTCCTCTCGGAGGATTCCCGCCTTTATAAAGACTCCTGCGTGACGTAGATTCCCAAATATGGCGGGTCGGAAGCCCATATTTGGTCCGAACGGGGCGCGCCCCTTGTCCCGCGCTTTCAGGAGCGAACACGGTTCGGCCCGGTCCGGGGCTCGGCCTGGCCGCGTACCCGCCGGACCGAGCCCGAAACGCGGCGCGCGGCCAGACGCCATGGCCGGAAACCCCGGAGACACGTCACGGCTCCGCGCTGTGTTTGAGGGCTCGAGGTCACGTGGAGCGCATCCAGCCGCGTCATCACTTCCTCCTACCTTATTTGGGTGGTTTCCTGTGAGCGCGGCCCCGAGCCGCTCTCACCCGCGTGCACGGCCGGGAACAGCGTGAAAACAAACCGGCACGTGCGACAACAGCGCTCCATGTACGAGGAACGGACAGAACATTAGGAACAGCTCCGTATAGGGAAACGCAGCAGCTGCAGTTCCGCTGGCCGCCAGCAGGGCTCCAGCACACACCTGAGCTGTGTCCGAAGCAGTTCCGGTCTCCGAGCTTACATTTATTTTTGTACAAACACAATACAACGTTCAGTAAAAACAACCACAGCCCTCACCTGCTGAGGCCCAAAGGCACACCGGCAGTCATTAGAGTCACAGTAGAAAAAACATCTCCACATCTGAGACTTCTAAGAGGAGCGTGGCAGGAGAACAAACCGTCCTACCGTAAGTAGTTCATGCACATTCCTGCTGTCACAGAGTAATTCCAGCACAAGTTTAAGTAGGTATGACGGTTTGCCACTTAACTTTGCCCATCAGTACAGAACAGCAGGCACAGGTGAGGATGAACTCAGGTGTCAAGGATGGGTGTTGATGATGTCACAGAGTGTTCACAGGGAGGCGTGGCTTCTCCAGGAGCAGGTCTGTCTTTAATAAATGGCCGGTGTTGCTGCTGCAGGTTTAAACTCACTGAACCTGAAAGTAATGAAATGTCAGCGAGCGCCACCGGGTCACCTGAGCATCATTGTTCCAGTCTGTGAAAGATGTCCGGTCACATTCACAGCTCCACATCCAGGTGAGGTCTAAGGGATGTTACCTGTGCAGCAGCAGCCTCTGATTGGTCTGTAAGCTTTGCCTCACTGTTACATTTAAGCTTTAATGACAGCACACAGGCTGAGAGAGGAGGAGCAGGAATAAACAAGTGGGTGTACAGGTAGAGTCACCACCTCAGTTACACAGCCTATGTTAGCAGTTCTGTTACCACTGCTCTCCCCAGGGCTGAGTGACGAGCACACCTGTGTGGGGTGGGGGACGAGTCTGCCGACAGGGACGAGGTGGAGCGGCTGAAGGCGTGGTGCAGGGACAGCAACCTGCTCCTTAACCGGGGGCGATTCTAGGATCAGAGCTTTGGGGGTGCTGAGCACCCAGAGAGCTGCCCAGCCAGGCAAGATAAACCTGTCTCTGTCAGTCCCTGCGTCCTTAAATGTTGTCCCGAGTTGTCTCTGAATGTCTCCTCGGTGCATTTAAACCCCTGCTCCTCCCTGTCCTCACCGTCTGTTGTCTTCGTCTCTGTTATCAGTCATCATAATTTTACCATCTCTGTGCAAGTCTGCAAATTTCTTTATTAAATCATAAGATTCTTAAATTCATCAAGTCTCTCTGTGCCTGGGTCCTCGTCACAAAACATGACATCACTGCTTTGTACATTTTAACACAATTTAATCCCACATTTGTGAAAGAAAAGCAAAACACTTTTTTAAAGTCTGTAACAAAACCATCAAATCTGATCAAGGTTATTTAAATGCTGCCAAAGAAGAATGGATTGGAATAAAAATAAAAATACATATCCTAACCTTCATTACTGGGAGAATAATGAACGATGCTCACAGTGAGTGAAAAGTAAACTGAGAGCATTTTTTGGACAGAGATTCACTTTTAATGTGTGTGTGTGTGTGTGTAATATAATACAGATACATAAAAACACTCCCGAAACAGAATAAATTATTACAAAATATTAATAAAAACTATAAAACTGGAGGCAACTTTGCTGTGGTAGAATGTATACCATGCATGAAAAAATCTTTTATGACTTTCATGCTTTCATAGTGGTGCTTGGGACAGCTTGACCTTTTATCAGGTGGTCCACACTGTAACAAGTGTGAGAATCACTGAGAAGTGTGTGTGTGCTTTTGGAAAACATTTAAAGCTGCAGTACAGAATCTTTGAAACAAGCTTAAAACATTTGTAGAAACAGAGCATCTGCTTCTCTTTACAGCTTTACAGAGGTTTCAGTAAAGCTGTGGCTGAACCACATAAAAATATATCATTAATTTTACTCTCCCCGATCAATGATAATGTTATGTTGGGATGTTGTTAAAGAGGGTCAAAATGTTTCAGCCCAGTTTGTTTAGCAGATTCTGTTTAGCAGCTTTAATACAGGGAGGACACAACTTCCAGACTGTGAGTAAAATCAGGTTTTCCTCTTTGTCAGGTTAACAGTTTCTGCCTGTCACTGCTCCCTGTCTGTTAGCTTACCTGCTTCTTCCTCACCTCGTACTTTCTCCTCACGTTCCCTCTTTCCTCTCTCCCTCTTTGGACTGACAATCATACACAAATAGATTCAATTAGATGAAAAATGACATTAATATGAAAAAATACTATTAAGATCACTAATAAAAAGTCCTCTCAGTGTACTTTCAACCAAAAGGCAAATAACCAAACCACATGAACATCTAATAAAAGATAAACATTGAAACACTGATCCAACATTATTCTTGATTGATGGATCATTTGATTTTACACTTTTACCTGACGTGGCTCCTTTTTTGAAAAAACTTCCTCATATCCATTATGAACCTGGCTGTCTCTGTACACACACACACACACACACACACACACACACACACACACACCAGGTGTTATAAGGTTAATGGGCATTCAGTCAGTTAGCATCCATTTCAAACAGGACAGTGGTAACAACAGCAGCTACGGACAATTATAAGTCTTAGATTTTAAACAGGCTGTAAACATTTCAATGGGAGCAACAGGACGGTCAGATGTGGCTGATTTTACAGAGCAGGACGGATTGTAGGGCAGCAAACATCGTCAGAAAACACGTTTTCAACACTGCAGGTTACCTGGTGTAATGTTTTTCCTACCAACTATATAAAGAGTAACTGAAGGTTAAATGCAGCTAACATGTCCTGTTTTAAGCCAGACACTTCCACCTCTGCTCCGCTGCGTCTCAGCCACCATCGCTCTGGCAGACAGAGCGCTAGAGCCAGAGCAGGGGGGAGCTGGAACAAACCACTTTGGGAGGGGGTATCTATACTTTTGTTGTTAAAATGTTACGTCTCAAACAAGTAAAGTACTGTATGCTTTTTATATTTTCAGTAGTGTGTCACACAAACAGCAAATATTGTCAAAAAAAGTAAGAAATCTGTGGGGGTGCTTTGATTCACTTTGGGGCTGAAGCACCTCCAAAATGGGCTACAGTCGCCCCCGTCCTCAACACAACCACAACCAAGGAGACGGTCGTGGCTTTCAGGAAAAAAGTAACATTAAACCACTTTACATCAGTGACGATGGTGACGGACATGCAAGAGGACACGTCGTGGGGGTGAACACAGCAGAGACTTTATTTCCTGATGTCCTCCTTCTATTTTTCCTCAAACCTTTATTTAAACATCAGTACAATACAAAATGGATTTAAACAGTACCACAATAATGGTGTTGTACTTACAAAATGCATGTATGCATAGATAAACAAGTACAAGAACAGTATTCAGAAACAACAATATAAATATGTTAGGGGGAAACTGATCAAGCCAAAGAACAAAGTGACTGAAAGATCTTGATTTTTTCACAAACACCAATCGTTTTATAGCTTTGGGTTCGTGGAGTTCTTAACTGAGTTAAGATACTCTACAAGTTCAAAGGAGAATACATAAAAAGAGGGAGGTCTTCCTAAACATGTGGACTTGTGAATATGAAATTTAGCCATTAAAAGTAACAAGTTAACCAAAAATCTGTTATCAAAGTTGGATTGTTTTTGGTTTTTGTGCAGAATAAACAAAACATATTTCCAAAACAGTACAAATCCTTTAAATACATTTTCTGAGATAAAAACACATAAACTCTGCCAGAAATCTTGCACAAGGTTACAAAACCAAAAAGATGTGCAGTAGATTCCTTGGTTTTACAAACGCTGCAGCTCGTATCAATGTCTAATCTGAATTTGCTTTGAAGATCATCTTTAGAAGAATAAATTCTGTGTATTCATTTATAAGAAATATCTTTCATTTTGTTGGTAATTAAAAACTGATTAGGGAGTCTCCAAACTTTGTTCCACATGATACCATCAGAAAAAAATGACACATGGTAGCGTGGTTATGGTACTCTGAAATAAAGCTCTGATCGATTTATTGTTGTCTTTAGGTTGCTTAGAAAAGCAAATCTTGCCAACAAAAGTTTGTATGTTTGTATGGGAGTGAAGTGATATTAGGTTGATTCTTAAACAGCATACAAACCCCTGATGGTATCAGGCCAAATACTTTTGTATAATCATGACGACTTATAGCTAAACTGAAATGTAAACAAAATTCTTCACAGGAGCAAAGCTGGTTGACTAAAACAATGTTATTCCCAAACCAACTATCTAAGAAGAGAGATCTTCTTTTAAATAAAAGTTCCTTGTTATGGCTCTGCGTTATTCCAGACATAATAACTGTGTGGACTAAAGTTATGCTTGTAAACAAGAGTCCGTGCTAAAAAAGCTCGACGATGAACAGCAGAGATTTTTAAAGGGATTTTATCAAAATTACAAGTAAGGAAAAATTCACCTAACTTCAAATTTCAAATTTTATTTGTCACGTACACAGTCATACACAGTACGATATGTAGTGAAATGCTTGGACAACTGCTCGTGACCTAAAGAAAAAAAAAGGAAAAGGCTATGAATAAGATAGGAAATAAATATGAAAAATTAAAAAGGGTAAATTTAACTAGGAAGGAATAAAATATAAATTAAGGTTAAAAATGAAATAACTGTACAACACAAATTAGAATGAAGGGTAAATTTAACTGGGAAGAATAAGATAAAATATATAAATTAAAGTTGAAAATAAAATAACTGTACAACAAAATACACAATATAGAACTATATAAGAATGTATGAAGAAATCTAAATATAAATAAATATATACACAATAACAGCAGCTGTACAAGTATTAACTGGAAATGAAGAATATAGTGACCAGTGTTGTGCAAAACCAAAGTCCAGAAAGTCCAGTGTGTGTGTAAGAACCATATGTGTGGGTCAGTACTGTGTGGTGGTGTGATTGCATGAACTTAACTTAGCATGAACACAGGTATAGTTTTCCAAATGGAAGATAATTCGATTCTTTAACCAATTTATTTTGAATGTGTTATTTAAAGTGTTTAAATTAACACATTAAGCGTTGACAGAGTTCATAAGAACTGTTTTTAATGTCGTGTCCTATTTTTCCAGATAAAGTTGAAAAGTAACTTATCAACCTCGTTTATGAGTTTTTTATCAAGGTGCAACCTTCTGCTTCAGTTATTAATACTCTGCCTTTTAACGACAGATCTCTAAAGAGCCACTGATTGAATCTGTGTTTGAGTTTCTCTAGAATAGGAAATGTTGACCTGATGTCCTTCTACAGAGCTGAGACTGGTCAGGGGATCGTCAGCTGATCTTTACTCTGGATGGACGGCAGCGCGGTGTGAGGAGGACTCGTCACGGCGCTGCTGCTGTCAGGCACAGAGACTGGCCCATCAAGACTCACTCTCATTTCATCAGTCCATAAAACCTTAGAAAAACCAGTCTTGAGATATTTCTTGGCCCAGTCTTGACGTTTCAGCTTGTGTGTCTTGTTCAGTGGTGGTCGTCTTTCAGCCTTTTTTACCTTGGCCATGTCTCTGAGTCAAATCAAATCAAATCACTTTTATTGTCACATCACATGTGCAGGTACATTGGCACAGCACATGTGAGTGAAATTCTTGTGTGCGAGCTTCACAAGCAACAGAGTTGTGCAAAATACAAGAATGGCTACATCTGAAACTAATAAATATATGTACAATATATAATAGTATATGCATTTCTGGATGTGTATACTAAATGTTTTTCTACGTGTGTGTGTGTGTGTGTGTGTGTGTGTGTGTGTGTGTGTGTGTGTGTGTGTGTGTGTGTGTGTATACACATATTTTACAAATTAAATAGAGTAAACAATAAATAAAATATATAAAATATACAGAGTTGAATATGTGCAAAACAGTGGCATTACTGTACAGTATGGAGTGCATAATGTTAAAGTTCCAGTAGTGAAGCTGAGGTGTCTATGAAGTGTTCAGCAGTCTGATGGCCTGATGGAAGAAGCTGTCTCTCAGTCTGCTGGTTCGGGACCGGATGCTGCAGAACCTCCTTCCTGATGGAAGCAGTCTGAACAGTTTATGGCTGGGGTGACTGGAGTCCTTGATGATCCTCCCCGCTTTCCTCAGGCAGCGCTTCCTGTAGATGTCTTGGAGGGAGGGAAGCTCACCTCCAATTATCCGTTCAGAGCACCGCACTACTCGCTGGAGAGCTTTGCAGTTGTAGGCGGTGCTGTTGCCATACCAGGTGGTGATGCATCCAGTGAGGATGCTCTCAATGGCACAGTGATAGAAGGTCCTGAGGATGCGGGGGCTCATGCCGAATCTTTTCAGTCTCCTGAGAAAGAAGAGGCGCTGCTGCGCCTTCTTCACTGTTTTGTTTGTGTGTACTGACCACGTAAGATCCTCAGCCAGGTGTACCCCAAGGAACCGGAAGCTGCTCACTCTCTCCACAGCAGCGCCGCTGATGGTGATGGGGGTGTGTACTTCTCTGCACCTCCGGAAGTCCACTATCAACTCCTTTGTCTTTGCGACGTTGAGGGTGAGATGGTTGTCTTGACACCAGTGGGTCAGGGCGCTGACCTCCTCCCTGTAAGCCGTCTCATCACCGTTGGTGATAAGACCCACCACTGTAGTGTCGTCCGCAAACTTCACAATGATGTTGGAGCTGTTAGTGGCTGTGCAGTCGTAGGTGTAGAGTGAGTACAGGAGAGGGCTCAGTACACACCCCTGTGGAGCACCAGTGTTCAGTGTGATGGGGGATGAGGTGATGCTGCCCAGTCTGACCACCTGGCGTCTGTCAGACAGGAAGCTAAGGATCCAGCTGCAGAGGGAGCTGCTCAGTCCTAGATCCTGCAGTTTCCTGTCCAGCTTCGAGGGAACGATGGTATTGAATGCTGAGCTGTAATCTACAAACAGCATTCTCACATACGTGTCTCTCTTCTCCAGGTGTGACAGGGCAGTGTGTAGTGTCAGGGCTATGGCATCATCAGTGGACCTGTTGTGGCGGTATGCGAACTGTAGAGGGTCCAGTGAGTCGGGTAGTGCAGAGCAGATGAAGTCCCTGACCAGCTTCTCGAAGCATTTGCTTACGATGGGGGTCAGGGCTACAGGTCGCCAGTCGTTCAATGAGGAGATGGTGGAGGATTTGGGTACAGGGACGATGGTGGCCATTTTGAAGCAGGCTGGGACTACAGACAGAGAGAGGGAAAGGTTGAAGATGTGCGTGAACACTCCAGCCAGCTGAGCCGCGCATGACCTGAGGACGCGGCCGGGAATCCCGTCCGGACCAGTAGCTTTGCGTGCGTTCACCTTCCTGAAGCACCTCCGCACATCCTCCTCAGACACAGTGCGCACTGACGTCATCCGCGGTGCGCACACTGTCCGGTCTCATGGTGTTCGCTGTGTCGAATCTAGCGTAGAATACGTTTAGATCCTCACACAGAGAGGCCGTGGTCTGCGGTGTGCTGGTTTTCCCTCTAAAGTCTGTGATCGTGTTTAGTCCCTGCCACATACTCCGAGGGTTGTCAAACTGTTGCTCCACCCTGTCCCTGTACTCACGTTTGGCTGCTTTGATCGTCTTCCGGAGTTGGTAATGTGCGTGTTTGTAGTCCGATGTGTTCGCGGAGGCAAAGGCGGTGCTCCGTGCCGCCAGTGCCGCGCGGACATCTCCGTTAATCCAGGGTTTTGATTTGGGAAGGAGTATTGCACACCTTGTGCTTTTGGGCACTCCAGTGATGTTGCAGCTCTGAAATATGGCCAAACTGGTGGCAAGTGGCATCTTGGCAGCTGCACGCTTGACTTTTCTCAGTTCATGGGCAGTTATTTTGCGCCTTGGTTTTTCCACACGCTTCTTGCGACCCTGTTGACTATTTTGAATGAAACGCTTGATTGTTCGATGATCACGCTTCAGAAGCTTTGCAATTTTGAGACTGCTGCATCCCTCTGCAAGATATCTCACTATTTTTGACTTTTCTGAGCCTGTCAAGTCCTTCTTTTGACCCATTTTGCCAAAGGAAAGGACGTTGCCTAATAATTATGCACACCTGATATAGGGTGTTGATGTCATTAGACCACACCCCTTCCCATTACAGAGATGCACATCACCTAATATGCTTAATTGGTAGTAGGCTTTCGAGCCTATACAGCTTGGAGTAAGACAACATGCATGAAGAGGATGATGTGGACAAAATACTCATTTGCCTAATAATTCTGCACTCCCTGTACACCAAGTTTATTGTTAATTAATAAGAAACTGCAGACGATTCCATTCTGAGCTGAAGAAGCTTCTGATTGGTTCGTAGAGTCCATGTGAGTAAACTGGTGGCACAGCTGTGGATGCATATAAGGCAAAACACAGAGGCTGTTTCTGTGACATGGGAACATCAAGAGATGTCAACAAAACAGCAGGAACAGAACTGTGGAGCTGCATAAGTGTGGCTCAGTTTGAATACAATTTGGTGCCATTTACAAGAAATACAGATAGTTTCTCTCTTTACTCTTAAAGTTAACAAATGTGTTTTTATATTTATCTAAAAAATAAACATTTAGTCTGATTTGATGTTACAATTAAAAAAGTGTTTTTATCTGAAGAGTAAATATCTGGTTTCAACTGTAGATTTGATGATTGTCAGCACAAAGAGGGAACAAGAGCAGGTGAGACACACCTGTTAGTCACATGGTTGTTTGCCAAAACTCATCAGAACATGTATCCAGTACCGAGTGTAACTTTTTAGATGCCACTTGTTACTTTACATACTTTGTTACATTCTATATTTATTATGTTTTGCAGGCTTGTTTGCACAACAAGACTAAATAATTATATAAACGTTTCTCAATCTAAATAGTGGACTTTGGTAGAATTAAATAAATAAGTGTAGTGCAGGTCTATGATGGTTTTTAGTGCTGCTATCATCTAGTTCTGATTCTGGTTCTGTCTTGGTTAAGTCCTCAGTAGTCCTGATTTTGAACTGTTGTAGTCCTGTTTTAATTCTGGATCAGTCCTGGGTCTGGTTGAATCGGGGTTTAGTCCTCGTGTCTTGATACAGCCCGACTTTGTTCTGCCTCGCTGCTTAATTAAAAAACGAGTTTAAGGTGTCCAGCACATGTGATATATATTTTTCCCTCTATGAAGTCATTCTTTTTTGAACAAAACTCAAAACAGAGCCAATTAATCTTTCAGTCATTTCTAACCCCCCCCAAAAAAATCCCACATGCATACCACCCTTTAGGGCTAAGCCCCGGGTGTTTCAAATGTCTGGCTCCGCCTCTGATTCAGACGTCGGCTCAGACTCGGGTGTTTCAGCTGTTTCCGGTCGTTTGGTTTTAGAACAACTTAAATTTAAATTCTTCTTCTGTTGAAATATCTGCAAACAGCTGACGGCTGTCACGTGACCCCGGCTGACGCCGTTGCTATGGTGACGGATCGCAAACGCGGAGGTCACAGTCGCGGGTCTGCAGCGGCTCTCCTGAACGGTAAGACCGGAAGTGTCTGACCTTCACCTGCGCCCACGTTAACGGGAAACCGGGGCGACGTCACTGCGCGCGGTGCAGATCAAAGAGCCGCTCGGCTGGCTTTGAGTTAAATATAATTACATTTGGAAACGAGGGTCCACGAGCTGTCATCAGACACGCGCTGCTGCTGTTGCCTAGCAACGGCGCCAACTGCCGGAGACGCTCAGGACAGAAACTTACTGCAGAAGCCTGAGTGTGGCAAGCAGGTGTGGGCGGGGTCACCTGTGAGGGTTTACCTGAGACAGGAGGACCCGTCGATGGCCTCCAGGGGCAGCCAGTCGTGTTGTGGGCGGTGTTAATGACTGAGCTGGGCCTCAGTCACATATACGATCATTCTGATCATCCATCAGTATTTTTATGTCTATGAAAGCGAAGCTGACACTGTGAGACTTCATCGAGGCGTGAGCGTCACAGCAGAGGCCTTTGAGTCAAAGTAACAGGATCAAACAGACACACATGAAGCAGAGTTTCCTGTCCTGGCTGTTTATAGCAAATAACCTTAAAATATTCTGCAGTAGAACAAAAACTGAAGAGCTGGAAGGAAAGCAGCAAAAGTCAAAGTGAATTCATGACGATGTTTATGTGAAGTGTCGTTTGGATCTTCTTCTGCTGCTGGTTCGGTCAGTTTTGGTCTGAGAGACAAACCTGCAGCTCAGACTCCAGCGCAAAAAAAGACGTAAACACGAAGCGCGGACGCATCACAATCTGCGGCTGTCGGCTGACGTGCGCTTTGTGTTTACGTCTTTGTGCAGAATCTGCTCTGGTTTGCTGTTTTAGCTGTTTGATGTTTGTTGAAATTTTGTGAGCTTTAACCTGAGATTCTGGAAAATCGTTAATCCAAACCCAGCACTGAGTACAAACAGCAGGCAGGAGGAGCACGCTCTCCACCGAGGAGGGGAGAAGGTCAGCAGCAGCTCCTGGTCCAGGTTCTTCTTCCTCAGGACACGTAGGAGGTGCAGCTGCTGCTGGCCTTCTTTACCAGGGCGATGGTGGTGTGGCTGCACAGAAACCTGAAGGTGGAGTAAAAGTAAAGTAAAATTTTATTTATATAGCACCTTTCAAGATAAGATCACAAAGTGCTTCACAGAAGCAGAAATGGACACACGACCTCAAACAAACGAAATCAACCAAAAGCAAGTTTAAACAGATACGTTTCTAACTGCTTTTTAAAAGAGACGAGTCCACAGATCAAAGGGAGCCACTGACGCTCTGTCACCTTCTGTTTTTAGCCTTGTGTGCTGGACAGCCAGCAAGCTGGTCGCATGCTGGGGCGATGAAGAAGCTCACCGATGTAAGCTGGAGCTACACCGTGCAGGGCCCTGTAGTCATGATTAGGGAAGGAGATGAACCTGTCAACGAGTTTTTCTCCACAAACGCTCCGCTTTACGACAGACACGCTTTAAACAGCGAATGCTGTCGTTTGTCCAGGGAGAGGCTTTTCACACAGGGCTAGTGTAGCTTTAACGGGGCCAATATGATCTCAAATAGAAAGACAACAATTATTAAAAACATTTGTTAATAAATCAACATCGTTAGAAGCAGGCAGAACAAATGAAAAACATCAGAAACGTTAGCAGCCGTAGAGGAATTTAAGGTGCGCGAGCTAAAAACATGACGAACAGGAGAAGGAGGCCAATAAATAGACGGGTTAAAAATGATACGAGGATGGTCCGACATAAAACGAGGTCCAGAGAGTGTCCTTTGGTGTGAGTGGGGCCGGACACATGCTGTGGGAAATGAAGAGTCCATGATGCTAAGAAAACCTCTGGCAGGTCAGCGTCATCATCATGTTGCATGTTAAAACCCCCAATTATTAACGACGTGGACAGCTTCAAGATGGGAGATAAAAAGTCACTGAACTCCTGTAAAGATGGACTGCGGCACTGAGGAGAGTGAACACAAGGAAAGCGGCGGGGCCAGACGGCATCACCGGCCGTCTGCTGCGCTGCTGTGCTGACCAGCTAGCAGGTGTGTTCACTTACATCTTCAACGAGTCCCTGGAGAAGTCTGTGGTCCCCACATGCTTCAAAAGATCCACCATCATCCTGTGCCCAAGAACAGCAAACCCTCATCCCTGAACGATTACCGGCCAGTTGCACTGACCTCGGTAGTAATGAAGGTGTTTGAGAGGCTGCTGAAGAACATCATCTCCTCTTCTTCCTACCCCCCCCACTTTTGCACATGTCGAGGAGCGTGTCAGGCTACATTTCACTGTGTGTTATACTTGTATAACTATGCATGTGACAAATAAAGAACCTTGAACCTTCTGACTGAAACACCACACGTGCAGCAGCCGGCGTGCTAACAGGACAGAGGCTACTTCCATCTTTTATATACAGGCTGGTTTGGGGTCAGGTGGTAACTCTGAAAGGAGGAGCTTAAACCCGATGAGCTCATGTTTGCAGGTCTTATTTCTCACAAATACCCGTAGGAGCTAACATCCTTCTCCACCTGCTGTCCTCTCAGCGTGACGAGGAGACGAGGAGGCATCATGTCAAAGAAGATGAAGAAGAGTGTGGGGAAGTCTGACGAGGAGAGACAGGTGCACCTGCAGCAGCGCGCTCAGGCTGAGGAGGAGCTGAAGAAGAAGAAGGAGGAGACGCTCGGCCTGTTCCTGAAGGTGACACAGAGGGAACACCTGGATCACTGTAGGGGGCGTGGCCTCTTTGACTTTCTGCTGCTGGCTCTTGTTGAACGCCTCACACTGTGTGTGTGTGTGTGTGTGTGTGTGTGTGTGTGTGTGTGTGTGTGTGTGTGCGTGCGTTTATGTGTGCGTTGTAGGACAAGCTGCAGAAGGAGCAGAGGAACACTGCTGTGAACCTGCTGAAGCTCCACGACGGCTGGAGGGCAATCCTCCGCCAGACCAGGGATGCCGAGCTGCGCCATGACATCATCGTGCTCCAGCAGACGTTTGAGAGGACGCTGGACGACCTGGACAGCATCGTCCAGGTGCTCCGCCCCTCGCCTGTGCTCACCCCGCCTCCCACACTCGTCTTACCCCGCTGACCAGACTCCTGCCCGTTTGTGTTGCAGAAGCTGGTGGGCGACGTGCAGGAGACGGAGCGCC
The DNA here is from genome assembly GCF_057381915.1 of Diplotaxodon limnothrissa. Classification (NCBI taxonomy): domain Eukaryota; kingdom Metazoa; phylum Chordata; class Actinopteri; order Cichliformes; family Cichlidae; genus Diplotaxodon; species Diplotaxodon limnothrissa. The sequence goes on from NC_140605.1 coordinate 35,712,662, forward strand.
AGGAGGCGCACATGCAGCGCTTCCACCTGCACCACATGGAGGCGCTGTGGGCGCTGCAGGCCGCACGGCTGCAGGGTCTGCAGCAGCAGTGGGAGCGTGCCCTGGAGGACGTCAGCGCCAGCGTCAGCTCTCAGAGGTGAGTCGTATGCTCCGCTCGCTCACCTGCCGTCAGCGCCTCCTCCAAGCCTGTGAGCTAAAGTCAGTCACATGATCCGGTGGCCTGAAGCCGGTGGAGCTGTGTTGACCTCTGACCCTGTGTGGCGTTTCAGGCAGCAGATGTTGGAGCAGTCTCAGCAGCAGGAGATCCAGCTGCAGGAGCTGACCCTGATGGCGGAGTTGCACAACACGGACGCCATGAATGACATCAGGATGCTGCTCGAGGACACGCTGGCGATGTACACGTGCTCTCTGGAGGAGCAGGTATGGCGCCGGCCCGTGGTCTCCCTCTACCTCTCAGGCCCGTCCGGCTGCGCTGACCCCCTCTCTGTGCACAGGTGGCTGCTCTGGAGGGCAGGGAGGAGGTGAGTGACGCCACCCAGACGAGCTTAGAGCACCTGCAGAAAAGTATCGTCAAGGTAACGCAGCTCGAGAAGCAGCTCGCAGACAAACAGAAGAAGATCAGCGAAGACTTGAAGACCACCAAGAAGCTGGAGGTCAGTGCGCTCACAACACCTCCACCTGTCTCTGAGCTGAGCTCATACGTACAGGTGTGTCACATCCACAGTCAGCTGACCCGGGTGAGCCAAACACAGTCCTGGAAACGAATTATCAGTCGTTCAGGCCACGCCCCCTAATAAATACCTTAAGTCCTAATATGATGCCTGCAGCTGTTTGAAGGAGGAGTTTGTGTGTAAACTGTAAACGTGTTCGTTTTAACACGCACTCACTGTGCTCGCTCACTTCCTGTCAGGACGCCGTCCGCAGGCTGAGGGAGAAGATGATCTCCAACAAGGCAGAAAACAGCTCGCTGGAAGAGGACCTGACCGCCACCATACATGAGCTCAACTGCAGGTCTCACGCACTCCAGGACCACCTGACCCAGTCGCACACGGCGGCGAGGAAGAGGCTCACCGAGCTCACCGTCCAGGGTGACGCCGCCGCCAAGAACCTGCAGGCCGTCGTCACCAAGGTGAAGCCCGCCTCACCTGTCTGCATCACCTGTCGGAACTGCTTCTCACCCTCCGTGTGCTCCGCTGTTTCAGGGCGAGAGGGTTCTACGGGCCGCGGACATCTGCCACCGGCTGGAGACGCAACACGACACGTTACTGACATCATCATCATCACAACGCACAGACGAGTGCCAACAGGACACGCCAGCAAAGGTAGGCTCCGCCTTCCCCAACCTGTATCCTTTTAGTTTAACTTTAGCGAGCTCCCAGGTGGGTGTGCAGCTTCTAAAACAAGCACAGTGCCAGGAAGCTCCTCCCCCACAGGTACAATATGGCCTGCAGACAGTTGTCAGCTCACCTGTCCATCGGTCTGCAGGACGTCTGTAGGTTCCCGGAACTGCAGCAGCTGCGGCGGAGCTGCAGCAGTGCTGTGCTGCAGCGTGAAGCTCTGAGGAAGCACAGCAAGGACCTGAGGCGTGAGAACGAACAGCTGCAGCTTTTGCTGCGTCAGCATGACCACCACGCCCACTTGCCCCCGCTCCACGTGGCCCGAGCTCCGACCACCACCAGCACCACACCTGCTGCGAGGGGTAGGAGCCACGTCACGGTCATCGAAGCTGCCCACGCCTTCTTGAAGCAGTGACTAATTAAAATGTGTTCGCCATGACGACCAGTAGGACGACTCCTGATGTGCTTTGAGCTTTCTTGCTAAAGGGGCGTGTCCATATAGGAGGGACCGGCCTGCAGTATACTTGAGTACTTTTAGTCGAGTATTGTGTGAAAGTCTTTGTGTGTTCTCCAGTTTCCAAGTGTTTGCTGCTCTGATTGAACATTAGCTCGCTCTACAGACAAGCTTTGTTTTGGGTGAGGAACAGAAATCTGTGCAAAGCCTTTTTGTACACTCCCACCACCAGGGGGCAGAGTTTCACCAGGAAGTAGCCGCTCACCTGTTAGCATCCAGGTACCAGCTTGGATAAACAGGAAGTATAAACAGCATGATATAACTTCCGTAAACTTTTCCTGACGAGGTTTTGGTCTCAGCTGCTGTCTTTGGGGGTCTTCGGGTCGTGGCTGCTGGTCGGCCCCACAGGTGTGGCTCTGAATAACACCCAGCAGGTAGCGCCACATACAGCGAATTAAACACACAGAAAAGAAGAGAGAAAAACATGACCGTGAGGAAAAACAACTTTAAAAAGGTGAGCTTAGCAAAGGTGACTCACTGACCTGAATACCTGAAGTGACCCTCACCTGGTTACCGCTGCTAACGCTCATCAGGGCCTGGCAGGTGAGGGAAACGTGATCTGCAGATCTTTTCATGGTTTGTGGTGTCGGGTTTATTTCTCATCAGATGTTCTGACTGTGATGGAGGGTGGAGAAGTCACAAGAACTGTTTCTGCTGTGAGCCAAGCTGTTCACCAGCTAATGTTTGCAGGTGAACAGCGCCCCCCAGTGGTGTTTGAGGCCAGCAAACCAAATCCTCTTCCTGCATTTAGACTTGTTTTTAATGAAAGTGTGTGACTGAGGAATACATGAAATCTTCTTATTTGCTGTGTTTATATAACATCTGAATAAATGTACAAGAAAACCGAAGGAGCCAGCGGGGGGATTTATTTATTAACTGCTTATTTTCAGTATTTATTACTGCATCGTCCATTATATATTCTTTTATTTTCATATTCAAATAATACTTTATTTGCTTTTTTGGGTACTTTTCCATATTTTTTAAATTTAGCTTTATTTTATTTTACAAGTTGTTATATTTAATTACCCATAATTTTATTTACAGAGTGCTGAGTCACAGCAACAGCGGTGCTTCAGACTGTGAGCCCACAGTTACAATTATCCACGCTGTGAGCTAATTACCTCATGTCTTATGTACCCCACCAGAGTGTTTTTAATGTAAAATGTACCTGAGCTTAAACACAACCAAACCGAAATCCACGCGCGGGTCAGAGTCCAAAGGGCGGCACAGATCCACAGGGACTAAAACACGGAGGAGTAAGAAAACGTGGAGGATGCGGGCATCGATCCCGCTACCTCTCGCATGCTAAGCGAGCGCTCTACCATTTGAGCTAATCCCCCGCTCACGGCGAGCATACGGGAAACGTCCTATTCAAAGAGCTCAACGCCACGTGTCAGCTGAAGCGCTGACACGTGATTAGGTTCATGTCGACGTGTGATTGGCCGGGAAACAGCAGGGTGGGAGGAGCGGAAAAAATGCAGGCAAAAATAGAAATGATGGCGGTGACAGCTCAGTGCGATCTGCTCACAGGATAAAGGCGGAGGCTGACGTCACTCAGCAGCGTTTTAAACTGTGAGACGGTTTAAAAACATCCATTTAACAGAAATACGAACAGAGGCGGCTGAAACTCAGCAGCTGTTATTAACGCAGTACAGCGTCATTAAACGTTAGAGCGGGCGCTTCCCAGGTGAGCCCCAAACAGCTGGATGTAAGTTGCACTAATGCCAGCAGAGCCGAGCTGAAGAACAAAGAGCGTGACCGCTGCCCGTCTCCATGCTGGCCCCGAGTCCAGCTTCTCGGCACCCTTACTACAGTTTTACCAACACAGTGTGTCCTTGTGTTATGGGGACATACATGTGTTCACAAAGCAGCAAAGTGGGGACCCAGGTATGGTTACAGACAGAACAGGGCCCACAAGGCAGATCAGGGTTACACACCATACGTCTCCAGACCTGGTGGAAACTCGACTTCCTGTGTGTGTGTGTGATCTATCTGTGTCAGGTTTAAACTTTCTGAGGACATTTGACCCTGTGACGCTGCATCGACCGTTACTCAGTTCAAGCTTGATCATTTTTGCTTATGACATACAGCTCTGTGTACTTTACCTCATACCGTTTCTTGTCAAGTGAGGACCCTCTTCTCATAAAATACCAGCTTTAGTCTCATGTCAGGACTAACCCATAAAATTGGGTCCTTGTATTCACACGGGGACTGTTTTTGCCTCTATAAAAGCAGACGATTACACACAGAAACTTCAGTCTGATGTTGGGACTGTTTCACGCGACTTTTCTCATGTTTGGACGCTTTTCCTGGGCGAGTTTGTTTTTGTACAAAGACTTATCACCATATCTAATTTTAGGTCCTCTTTATGTTTTTCATTAGAAATAATGAAAATGATTATTCCCATATTATTTCCCATGAAAATAAGCCTTTATTCAAATGTCCTGTTTTTGTGGGGAGTCATGATTAATCCCCACAAAGACAGACATACAGGCGTGTGTGTGTGTGTTTGTGTGTGTGTGTGTGTTCAGCTGCCACATGCCAACACATCTCAGCTTTGTTCTATTTCTGCTGCAGGACTCAGTCATGGTCTTTATACAGCAGGTGAACGCACACACACACACACACAGGAATGTAGCTGGAACTTTCCGTGGGTGGGTGCATGTGGGCGGTGGTCAGCGTATAAAAACAGCAGGGAGGACGGCCATCAGGCAGACAGACTTGAGACTGAAGCAGCTCGTCACAAACCAGCACCACCACCTCCACCTCCAGGATAACAGGATGTTGTGCCCCAGTGTCATCCAGATGTCCCCCGCCGCCATGACGCCTTTCCTGGACCTGCACTGGCCCGTCCGCAGCCTGTGGCCCGAGACCCGGCCGCTTTTCTACCACATCGAGCGGGAGATGATCCGTCACATGCAGGAGATGAAGCAGAGCATCGAGTTCATGGAGCGGCTGCACCAGAAGATCTTTGAGGAGATCGATCAGACATCCTCCTGCACGGGGGTCTTCAAGCCCATCGCCTTCCAGGAGCTGGGGAGGGACGGCACCACCTTTGCCCTCAGCCTGGACACGAAGGAGTTCTCCCCGGAGGAGCTGTCGGTGAAGCAGGTGGGCCGCAAGCTGAGGGTGAGTGGCAGAACGGAGAAGAAGCAGGAGGACGGGAAGGGCTGCTACACCTACAAGTGCCAGGAGTTCAGGCAGGAGTTCGACCTGCCGGACGGCGTCGACCCCGAGGCCGTCACCTGCTCGCTGTTGGGAGGCCAGCTGCAGATTCAGGCGCCGCGGGAGAACCCCGCCAACGACGGGAAGGAGAGGATCGTCCCCATCAGCTTCACCTCAGCCCCGGCCGTCACCGCCTCCGCCTCCAGCGCTGGAGCAGAGGGGAGCGGCACCTCCACCTCAGAGAGCACCCCCACAGAGAAAAACTGAAGCCTCCCAGCAGTCTTTGGTCTGTAGTTTTACGGGGACGTTTTTCACTGTTTGTAATAAACTGTCAAGTTTAGCTTTCAGCGATGACTCATCACCTACACGTGAACAGCGAAGCGCCTCCGTCTCCCTGGTGCAGCTTTATCTGCCAGACGGAGGCGACATGGAGCTGATCCCCCCACCCCCGCACTAATACTTTATTAAACGGTCCTTAGATATTCGCACCTTGCCCAGATACTGGTTTCATCACCGTTCTCTGCACTGGTAGTTCTTTTAAACTGGTTTCTCTGGCACACGTTTTCTGTGTCAGGGCTGAACACACACCCGTCTGAGCTCCAAACATCTGGCTGCTGATTGAGTTGAAGTTAAAGAACCTTCAACATTTTCCTGACATTTGCTGTTAACCCATTTTTAATAAGAACTGAACCTGCATGTGCTTCCTGGACCGTCCATGAACTGGCGGCGTGCTCCTTTAACCTGCGACTGTGAGCGAATAAAGACACGAGACACCAGTTTTTCCCCTTTCTTTGTAAAATAATTCTCAATAAACTTAATTTATTCACAAACTGCTTTTCAAATTGCCATGTCGTCATTTTTTTGAAATCACATACAATAAAAAACATTTTCTAAAAGACAAGAGATGTCCGAGACTCTCGCTAACTCTGTACACGGCTCCTCCTCCTCGTCACGGAGCTTTTCTCACTTATTTTTTTTCAAACACGATGCGTTCATGACGACAGTCTCGCCGTGCTCAGACATCAGATTAGAAATATTAAGAAAAACAGCAGAAAATGAACAGAAGGACTAAAAATGTAACAGCTACAGTACACGTTTCCTTTTGTTCTCTGTTAGTTTCGTCTTTTTTTCTTTTTAATGTTTACAGAATAATAGAGTATGTTTACTTAAGGCTTATGCTGAGTGTTATGGACCAATCAACAGAAACGAACCAAACCAGGAGGCGGGCGGGAAGGGTGTGTGTGTGTGTGTGTGTGTGCTTTCCTATGTGTGTAATGGGGACACTGTGTTTAATTGTGTTACAGGGACACAGTATGAATTTAGGGTTTTTCCTTTCACAAGTTTGGGAAAATTAACCTGTAGCCTTGTTTTTTTCTTACCTTCAGCACTGATCAGGACTTTCTAAGTGACACCTATCACAACTTTAATTTAAACATGTAGCACCCTGGCGTACCTCTGCCAATTTATTCTCGTGTCACAGGCGTTTTTCATGATCGTTAGGTGATTTAATCATCTTCAATGAATATACCCTAACATCTTTAATGAATAAACACAATTTCTTAATGCAAATTCAAGTTCATAATGATTGTTTAAATCAGTGACTCCCAAAATGCAGACTGGAGCCCCCTGGTGGCCTATGAAGATATTGTAGGCAGGCTGCATCATTAATTGAAATTCAGTTTGAAAATCACAAGTGTGTACAGTAACATATTCATATAAACAATAATAATAAAAGGCTCTTTGTGATATTAGTCATTACTTTCGCCTAAATTTACAGCTCTTGTATTAAAGTTTGTGTCCCAGTGCCACACCTTAGCCATAAACTGTGATATGCCTGGGTAGCATTAACAATGTACAGCCAACAGTGTGTGCTATTTAAGTTTTTAAGTGCTATTTCAAGGTAATACATCACTCATGTCACTTTATTAGGATGAGGATTTAACCTTTAGAGGCCCATGTGAGTTTGTGGTTTTGCAGTGGGCCTCAGCACTCTGGACTTTGGGAGTCGTTGGTTTAAAGAATTCAGTGAAACCCATCCAACATTTTCTAAGATTCTTGTGCTTCTATATTTTTATGCCAAGGTAACATGCTAAAGGCATAAACGTGAAGCATCAGAGGAAGACGACTGTATTTCTGAATATGTTGAAAATTTGAAATACTGGCTTCATCAGTGCTAACACAGAATCACCAGCAGATATTACATGTGACACGAAAATGTACAAACTGTCACAAAAAGTGAAGCTTTGCATTTCATCATCGATGAGTTTGAAACCCACAAAAAACTATTTGTTAATGAGATTGCAGCGCTGCCCCCTAAAGGCAGATCGCAGTAACTACACAAGCTAAAGTATTGCTAAAGTTTGAGCCAAACTAAACCTTAGTCTTACACTCTAACAAAATAAATAAATATTACACAGTGTTTTGAAATAAATACAACATCTGCATTACTCCCTCAGTTTACTTCATTAAATTTACCCACATGACTTTATCAGATACTCCTCTGGCTACTGCTGCTCTGCTAAGCTTGGCTAGTTAGCGCTTAGCATTAACAGTTTGTTGTTTATGGTGGAGTGCAGCTGTTTAACTGAGATCTTGGAGCAAAACGATGTTTTTTCAAAATAATGGAAACGGTAAAGAGCGGACACACTAGCTTTAACTTGTTTTCTCCCCCAGCGTCACGTACGTGTAACACATAACAAAGTCAAGTCTCATATAGTTACTGCGTTGAGCTTTTGTGGGGCACATGACACAAAAACGTGACACATACAAAACTGTAAAGAATGACGTGGACGCTCAGAGGACTGTTTTTGTTGTGTTTTTGAGGGTTTCAAGTTAGAATGAGAGCAAAGTCACTTTTTCAGCCAGCGTTTCCATGTTCACAGCGCACGATGTTTCTGAGCATCCAGACTGAATCCAGACTCACAGAAATGTGTAATTGCTGTAACACAGAAAACTCTCGCTGACCTATAACACTGCACCTGTAACCAAACCAACCGTGTGCGACTGGTACACCAACAGCTACACCTGCTGGGACAAACCTTCATAAAGTCCAGCAGTCACACAGAAGGAAAAGAGGCAACGTGTACTCCAAATATCAGAGACGTACTTTACTTTGTCCTGACAACTTCCTCAAAAAACTGGAGCTCGGGCTTCTTGGATGGTCTGTTAGTACAATTACCCACACAGCATGTCAGCACCTGTCGGTCAAAGAGGCCCCTGATAATACTAATGATTTACACAGGTGAGCTGGGAGTCTATGGCCCCGAGTGGGTTATAAGCCCCACCCCCTCCGTGTTAGCCTAATGTGTCAAAGTGTGTTGTCATTACGCCGACGTCTGTTCGCATCAGCTCGTGTCCACTCCTTCATGTGGATCGAGCTCGCTTTCTTCAACCTGTTTGCCCGAAACTTCAAACTGTCTGGATACAAGTCACATGACCACCAGGACTGTGACGTCAGTGCCAGAACACACACACACGGTTACTCATATACTTGTGGGGACATAACTGACATAATGCTTTCTCTAACCGTAGCCGAACTGTAACCCTGACACTAAAACCACGTTCTGAGTCTCAAACATGTCTTCAAAGTCGAGGGGACGGTCCCCACAAAGATATGAATACACGCACACACACACACACACACGGGGGGGGGGGGGAGTGGTTTTGGGGTGTGTGCAGCAGGAATCTGTGAACACTCAGGTGAACAACAGCATCAGTGGCTGCCGGCGCTCAGCACAGCCGCCGGGAGCCTGAACGCATCACCACGCCGAGGTCACGTGACCGGACAGGTGTGTGTATGACATCAGATTTCACGATGAAGCGAACACGCTCGATTGTAAACGGCAGCGCCTCAGGAACGAGCGCGGAGTCGCTGAGCGTCGCCTCTGTGAAACGGGACGGCGTCCAAGTGAAACGCCGACCTGTGTTTACAACGGAGCCTGAAGCAGAACGGATGAAATATCGCTCAGTCTACGTCCCGTTCTTCTCTAAGGTCAGAGGTCAGAGCAGATTGAACCCCGGTTTGTTTATTCTGACCTTGACGATGTTTTCACGCTGCAGCGGAGCAGCGGTACCACAGCTCTCCTGGAGAGTCGGTGGAACTCTGAATATATTTACAAACGTATTCGCTTTTTATTCTGGCTCTTTTTCGTGTGATGGAAGTGATGACCCCTCCCCCTGTGGCGCTGAACACTACAGTGCAAAGTTTAACCTTTAACCCCGAGACCCTTCAGACTAAATGTTTCTCCTCGGTACCTGATCCATATTTTAGTTTCCTGAACGTGACCCGACACATTTCGTACTCGAACGTTTCAGGAAGACGAGCTCGGGGTTCTGTTCTGGTCGGCGTGGTGATGCTGTTTCAGGACGCTGCTGCGGCATGGCGCTTGAAGGCCTGAGGCAAGGAAACTCTGTGCCTCAGAGGCAGAGCGTCGGGCGACGGCGCCTCAGGCTCCGGGTGAGCGTTTAACGGCGGCAGCCACATCATCACTGTCGTGTCGATCAGCTCGTCCAATGAGAGAAGGTGTTGTTCCTGAGAGCCTTGCTGATTGGTGTCAAGGAGGCGCCGAGTGTTGAGATGGTGGCGGTCCAGGAAGTGGGGATGGGGGGGTTAGATAATTTCAAAATAAAACTAAAGAACAGAGAACAGCCTTCATTTACAAATACGTCAGTTTTCTTCTATTAAGTTCAAGTCCAGCTCTGTACAGTCCCGCTCGAACACCGCCTGCTGCGCCGCCTCACGCTCGTCTGCTTCCTCCTCTCCTTCGTCGTCCTCGCGGCACTCCTCGTCACTCTCGCTCAGCGGCCCGATGCTGGTCCTGCCCAGGCACTCGGCCGGCGAGCAGGAGCCCCGGAAGTCACCCATGAAGGGCTCCATGCCCATGCAGAGGTCGCCGCCGCAGGCCAGCCTGCCGCCGCCACGCTCCAGACACTGCGGGTCGATGCTGCGCGTCTGCGGGATGAAACATTCACAGCTGTAAATCTGCCACTCGAAGTCTGAGCATTACACAACCTGAACAGCCAATAACGCAACAGAGGCGGAGCTAATACTAGTTTCAGGAAACATGGACTCTCGTTTCACTGTCACGCTGACGACTGTCAGATCTACTTAGAAAGAACTCGACAGACTCGATGGCGTTAAACGTTTTGAATGTAAATGATCGATCTGAGATCGACTGTGTGGACCCTCCGACCCTCGTTTGTCCTTCTGGAAAAGTCCAGAACTCCCCTCCAATATCTGGGGTTTGGCGGCTCAGCTGTGTGCTTACAAATAACTTGACTGACTGGATGCTCGCCTGTCGATCAGTAAACCGTTCAATTCTTTGAAAACAAACAAGCAGCGTGTTTTTATTACCTGTGTCATCTTGGTGAAGTCGAGGACGGGCCGGGCGCAGGGTCTGTCGGGGTCGCGGCGTCTCTTCAGACCCGGTTTCAGGAGCAGCAGGTCACATGGCTGCGAGTGGCAGCGCGGTAGCTGCGGCGGGAGGCTGCGGCGCAGAGACGACGGCGTGCTGCAGGCCGATGAGGGCGAGGCGGTCACGCCGCCTGCCGTCGTGACGCAGCCAGGTGGAGGCGCCGCTGCCGCTTGGCTGGGCGCTGGAGGCGGGGGCAGGAAGGTGGAGGCAGCAGAGTCTCTGATGAGCACCGGGGAGAGGGAGAAACGCCGCTGAGGAGGCGGGGGCGGGTGAAGTGGGGAGGGAGAGGAGGAGCAAGAGGAGGGGGAGGGGAAGAAGCAGCAGCAGGCTCCTCCCCCCGCCGCTGCCTCACTGGGGTCCCAGGGGAAGCTCCACGGTAGTGGCGAGTCCGGCGACAGCGCGAGGCTAAAAAAGGTGGGGCTGGACGAGGAGTGCAGCGACGAGTTCAGGGAGGAGCTGGGGGCGCGGAGAGGACAGGCTCCGCCCCCTGTCACTCCCACCCCTACACCCCCTCCGGCGACCCCTCCCCCTGTGACCCCTCCCCCTGCTCCACCGTGGCACTGCTGGCGGCTGACGGGCGTCCAGACTCGCGAGGCACTGGGCCGCCACGTGTAGCGGCAGCGCGACAGGTCCTCGGGCACCGACAGCGAGCGGCAGTGTCGTTTGGGTGGTGGAGGAGGGGGGGGTGGGGGTCCAGGGCCTGGAGGGGGCACCGGCGCTCCGGGGAGGGACAGCTCGGACGCTGAGATGCTGGGCGCCAGGGGGCGGTGCTGCGGCAGCGGCTGAGAAGGGGCCCCGTCCAGGGGGTCGCCACCCTCCTGCAGGTGAGCATCAGGCGGCACCAGCGCCGAGGGGCCGGGCGGGAAACTAGAGCTCAGCAACCCCCCCTGCAGGCCGGACTTGGAGGGAGGGCAGAGCTGCCAGTAGCTGCTCTCTGAGGACACACACACACACACACACACACGCACACACGCATACGCACACACACAGACACACGCACACACGCACACAGACACACGCACACACGCACACACGCACACACA
>NC_140605.1:35726634-35754134 GCF_057381915.1 Diplotaxodon limnothrissa
TTTTCTTCTGTATAACGGATTTTCCACACTTAAAATCCTTTAATTTTCTCAAAAATCGAGTGTGTCTTATGTATGAACTCTGGTTGTGCTTACTGACCTCGAACCGATTTTGGCTACAGAAATCTGTTAAAAATGTTTGGATGGATGGTCAGAGCATTACGGCTGCCGTAGTCAGGAGCCTCGCGGAGTAATCTGGGTCCAAAACTCCGTCAGCTTCAGGTCCCAAAGTCAAACGAACACTGAGAGTTAAAAACGGTCTGAATTCTTTCATCTTTAATAAAATCATCAGCGTTGCTGCTTTACCAGGTGTAACAATTAAGTTTAACATCCATGAAAACAGATTTATTAAATTTAATGGAGTTAGAAGTTAGCAGGAAGTTAGCTCGCTAGTTTCCATCTAAACATGACATAGCATGTTCTGACTGAGAGATTTTTGAAACTAATTAAAACGTACAGCTCTGCTGCCACTTCCAACATAAATGAAGACAGAAAACTAAACAGCAGTGACGTTTGCAGGGTTACTGAAGTTGGGCTAGCTGGTATATAATGATGTGCTACGTGATTGCTAGCGACACAGCTATGTTAGCATAACATTAGCACAGTGAAGCTGGAGGATGAACACCAACTTTTTTCCACTCGATAAAAGTTAACGTGAGGGATTCTGGTGGTCAGGGACAAATGCAGTCACATAGCAGGATGCTGTACACGGGCCAAACTTCAGTCAGGAGAACAACTGAGATCATTCATCCACAATACGAGGTTAGTCATTAATATACTGCAACAACATGGGAACAGAGCAGCTGCAGAGAATTCAACATTAATGAATCAATGTTACTGAAGTGGAGGAAGCGCAGTTTTTGGCTTTCCCCATATTTCAACAGTGCTTCATCTCTTTGCTGTGACTGTCGCCATAATTTGCAGATGATTATGGTTGTAGCCGCTGCGATGCTTTTGACCAAAACAGGCGCAGCTTGATGACATCATCAACATGCGCTATCGCGATAGAGCGATATAGTCAAAGTCTCTATCGTTGGCCAAATTTATATCGTTTCTAGCGCCTGAGCATTGTCCGACGGATGTTGAAGGACCTCAGAGACTCTGTGCAGCACCTTTACATGTGTGGCTACAGACACACATGCAGAGAGCTTTAGGTGTTCGCTTGCTGTGGGACATTTAACAGACATGTCCGCACCATCAAACAGCTGACAGCTAAACAAAACCAACAGCTGCTCTAAATCTAACGTTACGCCATGTTTAGTGGCCTAAAATCACACGTCTGTGACACACAGTCACACATCATATGAGAGTTTATCCACTAAGTGTCAGAGGCCACTTCAAGCAAAGTTTCACTAACAGCAGCTCTCAGTACAGATGGACGTCATCGGAGGTTTGGAGGTGACTTTGGACTAAGATTGATGACACACGAGAGTTTCTTACTCCTGCTTTATTGCTAAGTGTTGATATTACTCAAATATGTTTAAACACAGTGTGCAGACAAGTGTGGACTTTCCACAAACAGCAGCAGAAGCAGCTGGCTGTGTCCTACAGTGGCCACCGTAGCAGGATTGTCCACGTGAATTAGGAGGAATCATCTGCAATCCACTGACATCCAGTGGTGAGACTTTACACCCTGACTTTGTATCAAAGTATCCTGACTGTCAGTGAACACACGGGCCGTGACGGCGTTCAGACTGTCGCTAACAAAAGTACACTTCCTGTCTCTGCTCTGCAGGTGTGACAGTGACCTCACAGGTGAGGCTACAGGTGTGCCACTCACCAGGTACAAGTCCCCTGGCTGAGCAGGGTCGCCTTCCAGAGTCTGCTTCCTCAGGCTCTCCACCAGCAGCGTGACCACAGCATGGTGGCAGGGGACGAGGGGGGAGACAGGGGAGGGTGGCCGGGAGGAGGAGGAGGGGCCAGGTGGAGGGGAGAACAGGGGAGAGAGGGGGGAAGGAGGAGGAGGGAGGGGAGAGTTACGGCCGTCTGTGTGTCCGTCTGTTTGGTCTGTCTCGGGACGAGAGAGGGGAGGAGCTTAGGGCTGAGACTCCTCCTTAAGGCCTCAGGGCCACGTAGCCCCACCCACTCTCACAAGAGCATCATCTGTCAGCCGTTGCTGCAGCAACACACCTAGAAAAGGCACACACACACGCAGGTGAAGTTAAGCTGAAAAACATTGACAACTCTATCAGGACCAAAGCATCAAACAGCTGATGTTGAGAAGAAACAGGAAAAACACAAGAATAAGACGACCACAAACAGCACTGGGAACCAGTCCCACAGTCAAGTCCCTGTTTGGAATTGTTCGTCTGTGTGTCTATTGATCCCGCTTATCAGTTCTGGTTGCACTACAATCAGCTGATTGCAGTTCACGTGTCAGAGGAGGAAAACAGGTCTGCAGCGTGTAAACGGACGTTCCTTTGACTTTTCTAGTTTAAAGTGGAGACTGCATCACACACCGTGCTAATGCTAAGCTAACGAAGAACCCAGCACAGCAGCCACAGCCTGAGCTGAAGGTAGCAAACAGCCAGGCTCAGCTACCTGCTCGTGTTTCTGCAGTAGAACACAATAGAAACTGAAATATCCTTTATTGTCCCTCGCTGTGCAAATAAAGTGTTTTTTCTTTGCTTTGTGCTCACACAACCCGTCAAAAGGGGAGGAAGACCTGCTGCTTCCAAATAGAGCACATTTCATAATGTTGTAAATCCAAACCCATCATGGATTCATGATTTGAATCCTGGGTTGTGTGAAATCCCAGAAACACACCTTAGACAAAGTGAATCTGTGAACTAAGGTGTCGGTCTGTTAGGATATGTTGCGGTGATCCTCGGGTTGGGGGATTTGTGTTCATACTGGAGGGCAAAATTAAAACCAAGATGGACAAGAAAAGTTCAAAGCCATCAGGTGCTCAGTTTAGAAAAAAGGGAAAAGAAGAGGAAGAGAAACAAAAGATGCAGGTAAGCAGACGTGTGATTGGTTCAGGATGACCTGCCATGATCCAATCAGAATACTTTATAAGGAAATGATGTGGGTTACAGTTGCTCCAACATGAAATGGTAAAAATAGCAACAGTAACAGACTAAACTCCAAACAATATATACAATAATAGAATATTAATTAGTCATTGTCAATTGCTGATTCGTCGTGTTCTCATTGTATGATGAATTATGATGGTTGTTTGGATACTATGCATACTCTCTCTCTTCATGTGTGTGTGTGTGTCGGCGCTGACCACTGCTGACCTGACCGCAACAAAGAGGGGAAATTGCTCCAACATGCACAAATATTTGACCACACAGAGTGCAATTAGTGATGGTGGAGACAATAACCTCAGAATGACAATCAATAAACTCTTCATTTTCACCCCTATAAGAGACACCGAAAAACAAAAAGACGCCACCAAGAAGAAGAAGACCCCCGTGGACAGAGACGAAGCACAAAAGAGACCCACGAAAACATCCACAGAGTGAAACGACTGACAGACTAAAGACTGCCTCAAAGACGCTACGACCAAACAGCCTGAAGAAACCACCATGAACGACTGGAGGAAGCGCATCTGAGACCCGACAAAAACAACAACAAAAAAGACTAAAGTGTGAAAAGGAGCTCACAGAGACTACAAACCACCTGCACCGCCGTCGAGGCGACATAAAACCACCCAGACCCCCCAAAGCCACGCAGGAAAACTGCAGAACAAACACACGAGGCATACCCACATAACAACCAGCAAGAGCCAGGACTAGACATTCAATCGGAAAAGAAATGTCAAAAAGAGCAAAAACAAAAACCTGACAACAAAATTACAAAAAAATAACCTCAAAAGGAATACAAGGTCCCAGAGATTAGTCTGGACCGCTCATCGCATGAAATTAGACTTTAATTATTATGTCACACAGTTAACACTCATAATAATAACAATAACAGTTTCACTCCTTCATGTCGTTACTCTCCAGTTGCAGCCTTGCATCAGTGCTGTAACTGAGTACCGTTACTCCGTTACTCGTGGACCCCCTGGGGCTCCTGTAAACCAGGTCAGGGGCCAAGAACAGGGGACCATCACCCCGTCATCGGGGCGGAACCCCGGGGTCTGGTTAGCGCGGCTCTGCTGGGGGAATATCGGCTCCGGGTACATGCCGATGACCGTGAGCCGAACCGAGCCGAGCCGGGCTGACCGAGGCCGCCGGGCACCCCCGACAGCTTGTTAGCTTGTGGCTAAGCATCCCATTGCTTTTAATGAGGGATGCTTTCCGCCCGTGTACCTGTCGGCCCGGTGGGTGGTGTGTTTGCGGAGGGTTACTCCATGAAAAAAAAACACAAACCCCGGTTTGTGTTATGACGGCGGACCGTTACATCACCAGCAGTTCACCTGAGCCGTTAGCTCGCTGCTATAAATAACAAGTCATCCCGTTATTCCGCTCAAGGTCGGCACAATAAACTCAGCCATCTTGCTCGGAGGATGGGAGCCGCTGAGTGACGGCTCTGCCTCCTCCACCGCCTCCCGGACTCCGGGGGCCCGTGCCGGGCTGCTAGCAGCGAACAGGGCGGCAGTTAGTAGCTAACGGCGGCTAACGGGTTAGCTGCTAGCTGACCCGTTAGCCGCCGTTAATGGTGTCACAAACAACCCACGAACATCAATGATGCTCCCGGTGTCTGTCCCGCCTCCGGCCATCACCCAGGCCAGGGCCGTCCGCACACACCGGACCCCTCACAGGCCCATGCTCAGCAGAACCACCGCAGGCCGTCAACAGCGATCGGAACAGCGGTGCTGACGGCGTGTGGCCGGCCCGAGAGCTCCCGGAGCGGCGAGAGGGGGGCGACACACGGCGGGATGCTGCGGGACGGAGTCGGACACACGTCCCGCTCTCTCCGGCCCGGCGCAGTGCTTACCTTGTCGGTTGACGGGGTGAGGCGGCTCCTGTGGCTGCAGCGGGCCGGCGAACGGCTCTGTGTTCGGTGTATCGACCCAGTATTATCGTCGAACACAGCGGACCGAAGCAGGAATCTAACCGCGCGGAGCGGGCATCGCAGGCTCCGGCACTAAGCCGCACATCTGCCTGGATCGGTGTCCGGTCTCCGTTATTAAAACATAATAATAATAACGAGGACTGCGCGCGCACACGCCCGTGAGCGGCGGGCATTCATAAATAACAGCTACGGTGCCAGCGGAGGAGGGGCGGGGCTTCAGCGCATCACCGGCACCTGCCGTTTATTTACGTCTGATCCTTTGATCCGGTCCGCAGTGCCGCCGCTCAGCACAGCCGAACCTGCCGCACGAACCCGGGGCGAATCTCCGAGAACGCTGCCACGCGGGGCATGACGGGAGCTGGAGTCCGCGGAGGCTTGTTTACCGCCACAGCTCGCGTTAAAGGGCAAACCCGCAGAAACTGCGCGGACCGGGCCCGACCGGAGGAACCTCGGAGAACCGTGCAGACACCGGGACATTAAAAATAACGAAAAATGAGTAGAAATGGTGAAGAGAAAAGAGTAGAGACTAAAAAGAAATAAAAATACGTGGTTGAAACTAAAAATTGATTCTATTAATATTACATTTTTGAAATCTGAATATTTTAAAAACAAAGAGGAAGCAAAAAGACTTTGTTAAATAAACTGTACAGTGAAAATAAATTTGACAGACTAAAAGAAAACTGTTAGAGTTAAAATCTAGTTTAGAAATAAGGAGTTCATCTTTAGGGTTTACTTTTCCTTTTTTTTAAAAAAAAAAAAAAAAACACACGTAAAACCTGATAAAATGCGTGGATAGTCAGACCGAGTAAAAATCATTTATGGATTAAAAATAAATTAAATTTTATTCAAAGCTGCATTTTAGAAGCAAGAAGTAGATTTAAACGAGCCGCTTCATCTTATTCTGCACATTTAAGGATTTTCTGTGAAAACAAACAACCCAGATGTTCTGATGGGACAGAGAAGATCAACTCGTGTTTGGAGTCCAGGTTCTTACAGCTGCACACCCTCAGTGAACACCTCTGCATGTCCAACACTTTTATGGAGGGTAGAAGAAGAACGAGTCGGCCTGTGGATCAGTAACACTTTATTTACGCCTTTATTAATCACATGGTTCAGCTTTGCTCTTGACAGTCAAGCAGCAAAAAAAGTAGGAAGAGTAAAAAGAAAACTCAAACACAAAGATGGCCGCTCCCCTCCACTCAGCAGGGGGTCGTTTTTGAGAAAAAACATGGCGGTGCGGGGGGGAGGAGCCTGAGCCAGACAGCAGAGCACGAAGGTGAAGGTGGAGCAAAGACAACAAAGTGACACCAAAGTGAGTCGATACAGAAATGAGTGCAGAACAGGTGAGCAGTGCTTCATGAGGTCGAACGTTCAGGTGCATCCAAGTGTTCAGCTGTCCGCCCTGACGACGCGTTCACGAGCAGCCGGGAAACCTCAGCACCTGGGAGGGGGGGTGGCGGCCAATCGGATCCCTGCTGTCGTTCAGTTAATCTTCAGACACATTTAAAAAGACACGATGAGGAAACAAGGGCGAGGACTGCGTCGGGTGGTCAGTACGGGTTCCACAGGAGCTGGTCGGAGAACACAGGGACCTGCTGGTCATCAGAGTCTGCACGGAGAAACAAGATGGCGGTGAGCCGACAAACAGGAAGTGAGCACATGTCACAGAACAAGACCCCGATCGCCTGCCTCAGCAGGTTTGATGTAACCACAGCAGTCCTCATGTGACCTCATGTCCCCACAGTCTGTACTTCAGGACTGCTTCAACTTTTTTATTCCAGTAAAAAGTACTCTGAGTAAGAGTGGCTCCTATTTGTGTGCAAAGCCAAACGAACCGTGCAAGTAAAACAAACACCTGCAAATTCTACTTCAGTACAAATACTTAGTTACTTCCCACCTCTGGATCTGACCAAGCCCCGCCCCAAACCAGCCAGCAGGCTCGCCCTCAGGAGTCGCCCCCTGCTGGCTGAGTTACCTCACCTTGGCCGTGGTCCGTTTCCATCAGGAGGTGGAGCCAGTCGGTCATGCTGTCATCGGTGGTCAGCTGACTGCTGAGTGAGTAGTTCAGGCCTGGAGGAGAGCGAAGCGCCCGGCGGCTCGCCTCCAGCTGCAGAGAAAGAAACAGGAATAAATAAGGTCACCGATCAGCTGATGTTGTGTTTTACAGAGGACGTTAAATAAAGTTAACGCATCTTTAATGAGCCGAAGAATTTGATTGGTGACTGATTACCGGCGACACGGGGACGGCCCAGGCTCCAGGCAGCGCTGAGGGCGTGGCGGCCAGCAGAGGAGACACAGAGGAGACTTTAGAGGATGCTGGAGTCTCCTTCTCTCTCTGCTCGTCTCCAACATTCTCAAAGAGGTCAGAGGTCATCTTCTCCAGCTGACTCTGCCTAAAGAGAGAAAACACTGATGACGTCACAGAAAGGCCTCAGCTGACGAGGATCAGTTTCTGGATAAATGTCAACTGGCGCTGGGTTCCACCTACAGCTGCTCCACGGGGTCCGGCGTGTCGGCGGCATCCGGCTGGGCGCCGGTCGGAGGGTCCCACAGGTGCAGCGCTCGCCTCCACAGACGCACCTGCATGTCCCAGGAGCGCCGGCTGTACTTCCTGTACTTGTTAGGAGTGGAGGGGTGGAGCTTAGGATCCCTCAGGTGTCTGAGGAGGAGGAGAGAAACCAGAGAGGCGTGTCAGCGTCGACGTTTGAGGAACCGTCGTCCGATTCTCGGCGTCATGCTCCGAGTTCTTACTTGGGGACTTGCTGGATGTAGTTCTGGTATCCGCTGGTGTTCTTGCCGTACTGGATCTGTTTCTGCCGCCGTTTCAGAACCGCGGCGTTGGTCTCCGTGTTGGTCGGGTCCGGCAGGCGGGGGTAACAGCGGCTGATGTGGGGCCTTCACAGAGCGACAAATTACACAGAGAACACAGAAACCCAGTGAAGAAGAGGCTCCAGCAGCGTGCAGTGCTGCAGGCAACGCCACAGGCCAACACAGCTCAGGGGCGTGGCCTACTGCCACCTGATGCAGGTTATGCACAGAGCAGGTCAGAACCTCTGAATGTCCCTCGTACTCACCTCCTGCTGTCCACGTCATCCGTCCCCACGGCCACGCTGCTCGTGGACACTTTGAGGATGCAGCGCTCCAGGATGGAGGACCTGAGGAAGAACAGCTGCATGAACACCTGCTGTGGCGACCTTCAGGTTTCAGTCCACGTTTACTGGTCCGCGCAGGATTAGCTGATCCTGATAACGGCTCGTTAGCCTGGATTAAAGAAGCCAAATACCTGCGTGGTTTGCTGCTGATGACTCGCTCTTGTCCTCGCATGCCGCCGGCGCCACGAGGAGACGGGATAGGAGAGACGTTACTGCAAAGAAGAGAAAGGCGTCAGGAGAAACCACGGCCTGCAGAGGGCGCCGTCTCTGCCACGCTACACTGACCCCACCCCTCTGCAGGAGAATTTCATACCTGACCAGGCTGTCGTACACGGAGCTGCAGCCGGGGAGCAGCCACGGCTCGGGGGCGGAGCATCCCGAGGCGGTGGTGGTCAGCACCGGGTCAGAAAGGCTGTTCCACATGGCCGCCGACCAGCCCTTCGTGCAGACACACGACCACGGGCTGAAGAGGAAGCTGCAAGCAGACACACCCGGTTTAGAGAGTCCAGGTGAGACTGACGAGCTCACCTCAGGTCACTGAGCGATTCAGAGCCCTCGAAGGGTCGTTGACCCCCCTCCCCTCGTCAGAGTCGTTGTGATGATGATGGGGGGTTAAGCACTCAGGATTCACACCTGGACTCATCCAGGCCAACGAGTCCCGGGAGACCCCCTCCCCCCTGCTTTCAGCCCAGGTTTCTGTTTGTGGACGAGCACCATGTAGAAACTACATCATTTCCTGTTTCTGTCGCTACGCGAGCGGCCACACGTCTGTCAGTCTCATCCTGAGACGTCAGCACCCCAGTCTCAGCATGCAGATGTTACAGATGTTTTCAGTGGACTGATGGAACAGCTCATATCAATAAACTATACAAAGCTCGACCACACGTCCCGAGTGTGTCCCTGCTCACCTGCAAGCTCAGCCTCGTCACGAGTCTCATTTCTGGACATCACGAGGTCACAGCTCAGGTCCTTCGTCACTGACTCACAGGTTCGAGCTGCTGCTTTCAGAGTTTAAGTGTTAAAGATACGCGTGTGCTTAAAGTCAGTGCAGAGGTTCCAGTCTGAGGCGGCGTGCGCCAAACACTCACTGCTCGTATTTAAACTGACAAAAATAAGCTGTTGGTCTATAATATGTGTGACGTTTCCTCATGAATGGCATCCAGTCATGTTGAGCCACAAACAGCACTCCTGTAACAGGCTGGAAGCACCAATCAGTGTTTGGCAGCGTCTTGAGTTCACCTTTATCTGTCCAGTTAAAAAAAAAAAAAAAAAAAAAAAGTCTTCTTTAAGAGTAACCTGGCCGCCAGGACCGTGTTCACCGACACACGTAGAGACATTACACAAACACCAAAAACATTGGAAATCAGTTTTTGGCACAACACCGGGAGCCTGGCAGCAAGACCCGGGCCGCTGCAGGTACAGAGAACACAGGTGAGTCCGCGAACTCATACCGAGAGCTGACGTCACGAAGCGCAGACCCAGCGCGTGTTTAAAGAGAACAAACAGCCGGAAACCACACGAGACGAAGCCGCCCGAGAACCTGTCCGCGGTTCGGCTTTGTTCCGTCTCACAGACATCAGCTGCTTCGGCCCGCTCAACTTTACAAAGACGCCAAACAAACGGAACACGAACAGGTGCAGCCTGAGCTAAGAATCCCAGCTGTGATTGGCTGAGCTCAGCTGCAGGTGAGGACAGACACGTACCTGGAGGACAGCGGCGGGCTCTGCTCTGCCGGTTCCACTCTGCTCGCGGACATCTTCGGACTCACAGAACACGTCGGTCCGCACTCACAGCCTTTAATGAGCGGCACCTGGAGCGGAGGGGGCGGGGCCGCGATGAGGGCGGGGCCTCACCTTAGCGCTCCACACCTAGCCCTGGAAAAAGAGCCATGTGTCAGGTCAAACACAAATGCAAGAAGAATCATGCCACTGTGCGATGTGTTCACTGCTACAGATACACATGTGGTAAATGCAGACTACAGATACCATGGCAGTGCCAGGATTGTGAGTGATTGCTGAAAATGTTGAAATGTACTCACTCACTTTTTATTATTATTTGTAAATATGTGTACAAATGGTTGGTTTTTTGTACTGTTTTTATCAATAAATCTCAGCAACAAAGGACCAACACCCATGTGTGTTGATTTCTCCCTAAGATGGCAAACTGAAACACTCCAAGTTGGTGACTTTTGGAGATTTATTTCCCTGGATGATTGAGAATGCATCAGACGAACACAAAAGGAAGTGCACAGCTTTTAGCAGCTCCCCCACCCCCTCATTCACACACCCCCACTCCCCTCCAGAATTCCCAGGTAACAACCTAATTTACATATGAATGACTAGACAATTTAGCTTCCACTTGGATGAAGCTAAAGCTTAGCTAAAAGCCTACCAGCCATTTGGCTGGAAGGCGGGTTTTAAAGGTAGAAAGGTAGAAGGCTGGGCACTGCTGCTCTCGGGGGACTCTAAGTGTTAAAATCAACCTGGTTACGCTCCAGCTGGTCCCTGATTTGTTTTATTTTAAAATTCCGTTGATAAACAGTTTTTTATTTCAGGAATTACATTAAATTTATTGCTCTAAACAATAAATAAAGTCAGAAACATATTTACAGCTGATTCTAAGATCAGTGCTGCAGTCAGGCCTGTTTCTCCTGTTTCATCTTATTCAGAATATCATAGCGAGCCAGTTTCCTCATCCTATCACTGATACAGTCAAACAGTATTTAATCATCCATATTTATCACATTAGACATTTGCGTCTTCAGCACCGCACAGACAGAAGAGCTGCTCAGATCCCCCACACCAGCAGGGGGGCCGGGAGCAGCTGAGTCCCACAGACAGGCTGATAAATGGATGTTGGTTGTGTGAGTGTGGACTGTGAGGTATGATAAATCTGTCATCACTCTGATATCACAACAGGTTTAATCAGTCACCAAATCTGTGCTAACGCCAATCTGACACAAGCCGCTAACATCGGTGCTGCTGCGGTGGGTAACGAGGGCTCTGTGGGCTTTTGTCTCAATCTGACTTCAATACTTTCTCCAACCCATCAAAAACTCTTGAAAGAGCTCATTGATGATCTGCAGAGGAACGGTGTATTTGACGTTTCAGGCTTCAGAGCTCATCCCAGTACAGAAACAACGTGAAGCTCATAAAGGATCTTCTTATGTTCTAACTTTCTGCTTCTTCATTCAGATCAAACTGAGGTTATTGTACTCGGCCCTGAAAATCTTAGAAATATGGTATCTAAGCAGATTCTTACTCTGGATGGCATTACCTTGGCCTCCAGTAACGCTGTGAGGAACCTTGGAGTCATGTTTGACCAGGACATGTCCTTCAACGCACATATTAAACAAATATGTAAGACTGCTTTCTTCCATTTGTGCAACATCTCTAAAATTAGAAATATCCTGTCTCAGAGTGACGCTGAAAAACTAGTTCATGCATTTATTACTTCCAGGCTGGACGACTGTAATTCATTATTATCAGGAAGTCCTAAAAACTCCCTGAAAAGCCTTCAGCTGATCCAAAATGCTGCAGCAAGAGTCCTGACAGGGAAACTTCCCACCCAGCGCTCAGCAGTCCTGACAGATCCTGACGCTGAGCTCAGAGCTCGCTGCCGTCAGTGCTGCAGGTTCGTCGTGCAGACGTGAAGGTCGGTAAACCTGCTGAGACTGAAGCAGCGATGGGTTTGATAAAGGGCCTCCTATCCTCACCTCCTCTTCTCCTGCAGGTGGCGCTCTTTCTATCTCTGTTGAAAAAATGACGCTACAGCGGCTGCCGTCATTTCCGGTCACAAGTAAACAAGATGGCGTCAGGCAGCGGGGTGAGTTTCTGAGCGTTTCTTCTTCTTTAGAGTAAAAACATGAAAGCTCGGCGGTGTGAGCAGGGCGTGTTTCACTCTCGGGATTTGTCGTAGTCGCGGTTGTTACCGGCTCCGGTTCAAGCCGGTTCTCCGTCTTTAGACAGCTGTTTGCAGCGCGCTTAGCTAGCAGCAGCTAGCATGCTAACCGTGACCCTGTTCAGCGTTTCCGGTTTCATTTCAGACGTTTTCTAAACGTTATGCCAGTGCTCGTTAACCCACTCTCTGCTGCTTGGCACTTCGTGTTTGTTCTTGTCCCTCCTGCAGCTCGGAAGCAGATTAGCTGATCAGTGTTAGCCTGTTAGCGCAAGCGGTGTGACTTCCGGCCTGTCAAAATAAAAGCTTCACCTCAAAACAAGGAACTCAGCTCAGGCTCGAATTAAAATGTTTTTTATTTCAGATATAAAGACTTGCTGCTTTTCTGACTTTAAGATGATCTGTATTTTAGTGATAAGCCACATGTTTGATTTGTGTAGAGAGGAGGCAGCAGGTGGAGGTAAAAGTTAGACGTCTTTATTTTCAGAATCACGTTTATTGACCGTGTGTATGCACAAACACATTCAAGGAGTTTGGTTCCGGTTGACCCTCAAGCACAGCAACGTAAATCACAACAATATGTAAACGACACACACACACACACACACACACACGTATATATCTGTCTATGTATATATGTGTAATTATATGTATATACATCCGTAAATACCCAGTCTAAATCTTATATACATAAAATAGAGGATGACAGAAGTTTAGCAGTTAAAAATAAAAGCTGAAGCTCAGACCGTGTTTTAACCTCTGAATGGGGACTTATCAATAATACCAGAAATGATTAATGATTTCATGTCACTGAATCAACGTTTCTGTGGATTGTGATTTCCACTCTGTGATCAGCTCTGACAGGAAGCGCGGTAACGGCAGCGTCTCTCTTTTCTCTTCCAGTCGAGTAAAAACGACTTCAGGCGGAAATGGGACAAAGACGAGTACGAGAACCTCGCCCAGAAACGTCTGGTGGAGGAGAGGGAGCGCGAGCGGCGAGATGGTAAGAACATCAGCCGCTCAGAGGGAGGAGCTTAGGCTTTCACTTTCTGTATTAACCTGTCACATGTTGGCACCTTCAGGAAAAACTGCGCCGCCGGTCAAGCGGGACCTCCTGCGTCACCGGGACTACAAGGTGGACCTGGAGTCCAAGCTGGGGAAGACCATCGTCATCACCAAGACCACACCGCAGGCCGAGATGGGCGGGTAAGACCAGGTTCACACGCCATCGTCTCTTCAAGTTGTCGTGCAGACTGAGAACAAAACAAAAGCTGAACGAAAGCAACCGCTGACGTGACGTGTGATGTCACAAGTCAGCTGCAGCTGCTTTACAGGTGAAAATATGGCGTGATGAAGGCTCACTCACTGACAAGGAGGTCAGTGTCAGGACAAGCTCCGCCCACACTGTCAGCTGAAGTCAGTAGAGCTCTGTTCTCTCACACAAACGTATCTGATGACCTCGCTCAAAGTTTGGGCTGCTCAGCTGCTGCCGCCATTCTCCTTATATAGGCGGAGCAAGGACATACAGGTGACCTTTTTTCTTCCTTTGGTGTTTCAGGTATTACTGTAACGTGTGCGACTGTGTGGTCAAAGACTCCATCAACTTCCTGGATCACATCAACGGCAAAAAACGTGAGTTCACAGCCTAAAACACCTGATCAGAGAGGAGGCTTTTATTTTGAAAATCATGTCACACACATCATTGCTGATGTTCTTCAGTGTGAACAGCAGGTGGTGTGTGTGTGTGAGCAGATCAGAGGAACCTGGGCATGTCGATGCGGGTGGAGCGCTCGTCTCTTGATCAGGTGAAGAAGAGATTCGAGGTGAACAAGAAGAAGTTGGAGGAGAAACAGAAGGAGTACGACTTCGAGGAGCGCATGAAGGAGCTGCGGGAGGAGGTGAGGAGGAGTTTTATGGATCTCGTGAGGCTTTCGGGATGAGCGCGTTCCTCACGGGTGTCTGTGCTGCGTGTCTTTAGGAGGAGAAGGCGAAGGCGTACAAGAAGGAGAAGCAGAAGGAGCGGAAGCGACGGGCGGAGGAGGACGTGGACTTCGAGGAGGACGAAGAGATGGCGGCAGTGATGGGCTTCTCTGGCTTCGGCTCGTCCAAGAAGAGCCACTGAAGCTCCGCCTCTCTCAGGCAGGAAGCAGGTTTCTACCCCGCCCTCTCTACATCAGGCGGAGGTTCGGACTTAGGCGGAGTAGCATCGGCGCTCGTCTTGGACTCTTACTTTGTTATTCACAGCCAGACTTTTATTATGTTAGGAAGTAGCTGTCAGCTCCTCGGGTTTGTGTTTGGGCTTCTTCACATAAAGTTTTGATTCAAACACACAAAACGTAAAACTTTATTTAAAGCACAGCTCACAGTCTGTATCAGCCCCTAGGCATGCTGGGAAATTCAAATTGTAATAAACAGTTTTTGTTTTTTTAAATTTCTGATTGTTGTTTGTGTCAGTGAACGCACCACAGAACCCAGGCTGTTTGTTCCAGACATCAGCGTGACGCTTGCCTTTCAAGAGTGACACTCATTCAAGGTCAGAGGTCATCTTGCAGGAGCTTTCCTCTCCTCAGGAACTCTCTGCAGGAGGGGGAGATACAGGAGAGGTGGAGGAAGATCTCAGCCTGGGCGTCTATTGTCTCATGTAGTCTGGAAGATGAGCGGATGACGGGGTGGGTGCAGTTTTCTCTGTGGTGGGGTTGGGTGGACTGTCCCGGGCTCTGTGGGGCCGGGAGGCGCTGCTGCACTGGGCCCCCTTTCCCTGGCGGGTCGCGGAGTATGGGGGTGCTTACTGGGGTCAGCGGGGGAGCTGGCCCCAGGGAGGGGTCACTTGCCCCTCCCTTCCTTCCCTCCCCATCTCCAGCTGCCTCCCTCTTCCCGCTCCACCACAACCACCCACACATGCAGGGCCTTGGAGTAGGGGTGTGTCACCAGGGTGCAGAGAACACATGCAAATGCACCTTAGAACACACATGCATCAACACTACAATGAGCGGGTGGAGGGAGGTTTGGACTCTTCTCTCACCCCCGTTCTCTGCGGCCTGCTGGAGCGGGGGGGCTAGGAGGAGGAGTTGGCCGTCCGACTGTGGTCTGGAGTGTGGGGCCTCCCTGCTGCTGCGGAGTCGGGGCGGTCTGCCTCCCCCCACCGCAGGGAAAAGGGTAACACCACCTGGGTCTGGGTGCAGTTCCCCCCTCCAGGGGCGGGGGCACCTAGACCCGGTTTGTAGAGTACGCTTGGGGAGTGTGATCGTGTGTACAGCGTCTCTTTATGTCTGTCTCCACGTTGGTTGAGTGTGGAGTAAGTGCATATGAGAGCATGAGGGTGGGAATGGATGTTTGTATCTGTGTGTGCCTGTATGTCTGTGTCTATATGTCAGGTTGGGTGTCAGGCGCCACCTCTCTGGGGACATCTCAGGCCCTCCAAGGTTTGGAGGCCTATCTCCCCCCACCACCACTTCCCCTGCCAGTGGCGGACTCCCTCAGGTGTCGGTGCGTTGGTGGTTCTTTGTGTCCGGGGATGGGCGTCCGGGTACACACCGGCTCACTCCTTGGCGGCCGCTTATCGGGGCCTGGAGCCTGGGGCTCGCTCGGGCCACTTCGGAGGTGGGGTGCCCCCGGCCTCTCGGCCTGGGGCTCGGTCACTCAGGCACGGCTGGCTGCCGGCGGAGCTCACGGGCGCGTCACTGCAACTCCCCCTGGCTTCTGCTCCGCGGCTGCTGAGTGAGCCCTCATCTGGGACTCTCCTCAGCTCTTTCTGGGACAGTGGCGCGGCTGCCCCTCTGTTGGTCTTCCTTGGTCTCTTGTGTTCTGGGGGCCTCTGGATGTCTGGAGTCTTGATCTCCTCCATACCTGCTTCATGCCCTGGAGGACGGGGCTGTGGCCCCCCCACACCCTCTAGCAGATCATTACATGAAGGAACCTTTTAAAAAACAAAAAACAAGCGCGTCCATGCTCACAGGTGTACACACGGGTGATCACACCCACAAACTACACCCTTTTTAGCTCCTACCTCAAAGCACACTGTGTTCTGTTGATCTTATGTGCTGCACAATAATGTTTAACATTTAGTATTTACTGTCATATTCCCATATATCATTGTGATGCTGTTTATTCTATTACTCTTGTTCTCTTCTGCTTGTTTTCTTTTTTCTTTCTCAACAGGTGATCCAGGTGATTGATATATGCATTTTTTGTCTGCTTATTTAGTTGGTTTTTGTTTTTTGCCCTTTATCCCCGTCCCCCCGCTGTTTTTCCCCTCTTTCTTTTCCCCAGTCAAGTCTGTCCCGTATCTAACAAGTGAAAATAAAAAATAAAATAAACAATAAAAGGTGAATCAAATACACCAATAAGGCAAAGCTGGGATGGTCCATTTGGTAAAGTAAATCCGTTGGGCATCTTTCTTTGCCTTTAGACAACAATTCTGATGCAAAAGAGCCAAACGGGACAGGCAACAACAACAAAAACGTAATTACTCAGTAATAATCCGATCGCCCTGAGTCACTCACACAGGCCCGATCAGCCAGCAGCTGTTACTGTTTCTCCTCCTCTGAGTTCTGCTGTCGATACACTGATCGCTTATTGTGATTGGTCTAATGCTGCTGGCTCCGCCCCATTCATGTGAACGTGCAGGTTAAACTCTGTGAGCTGAGCTCACCTCGCCTTCATCAGAAACGACTCCTCATCGTACAGGAAGTGCTGCAACCATCCCAACATCCAATCACAGGACAGAGGTTATCCTTTCACCTCTGTGTGTGTGTGTGTGTGTGTGTGTGTGTCAGCAATCAGCCAATAGCATTAATAGAAAAATCACTTGTTTAAAACAGTCGACCTCGATCAGAGTCAGCAGACATGAAGATCGTTCAGAGAAAACCAGCTGCATCCCTGCTGCTCGCTCAGGTGTGCAAACGTTTTTCACACCTGTGGGGTCGGTCAGTCTGACCCAACAGGTGCAGTTACAGGGCTGACACACTAGAGGGCGCCACGCAGAGCTGTGGGTCCGTCAGCCTCCTGCAGATTTGAGCTCTTCTACAATGTTTGTGGAAGTGTGTGAAGAAGATGCAGCAGGAAGCGAGTTTCTCACTTCATCATAAAGAGAGCGCGACCAGAGTGGCTGTAGGTGGAGCAGGTCACCTACTAATAAGAGGGCTGGTGGTTTGATCCCCACCTGCTCCGCCCACATGCATCCTTCCTCTCTGATGCCTCCATCGGAGTGTGAATGTTAGAAGCAGCGGTGCGTTTACCAAACATCGCCTGCTGCGGTCCGACGCAGCGACACCAGAGCGACCCTCTCTACTCCCACCAAGCTGAGCAGCTTTTATTTGACTCGTGTTTCTGACGTGAATCCACAAAACAAACAGATTCCAGATTCCCTCGTACGTCTGCCTCTCTCACCTGAGTCTGCAGCAGAGTCAGTGTGAGGTCAGGTGACCCACGGAGACGACTTCAGGTTACTGAGGAAGCCTTCAGCGCCGCGCTGAGGCTCGTGTCAGCAGCTCGGATCGAGAAGTCGCTGCAGAAACGTACATTTTTACTTCCACATCGTCAAAACTGGAATTAGAGATTGAGTCAGCAGGAGCGCTGAAAGATTTCTGCAGCGCCATCAAAACAGGAATGCCGAGGCCGCTGATCACACAGAATACCGGCCCTCAGTGTAAACTGAAACAGCCACGTCTCCTGTCAAACAGCCATGAGGTCAAAGGTTAAGTTAGTGGGACTGAAGGATCCACGCATTGGACAGAGAAACAGAGGCTCCACCGCGAGTCGGCCGCATGGACTCAGGTGACCTCATGGTGGCCATGTCCACCTCCTGTATACTAACTACGTGTCCACATACTTTTGGTACATTTTTCTTTTTTGTTTTCATCACTCGCTCCGACTGATCGTGACCTCAGTACTGATTATTATTTATTAACCATTAACCGGGTTTAAAATTAAAACCTGAGCTCATTTTCTGGACTGTGGTTTTTCTCAGGTCGCCTGTGTCAGACCTCATGCACCGTTTTCTTTTCTTGGCACCGCGGTTGAAACTGAGTTTGATCAACAGGAAGTAGAACAGGAAGTGTGGTTTGTTTCCTCTCAGTGCTGCTGATTAATGACCAGAACAAAAAGCAGCTGGTTCATGCTCGCTGCAGGCGCCACATCGCACGTACCAACCAAAAACACAACATCTGCAACTAAACATAACATCTGCAACCAAAAACATAACATCTGCAACCAAAAACACAACATCTGCAACCAAAAACATCTGCAACCAAAAACACAACATCTGCAACCAAAAACACAACATCTGCAACTAAACATAACATCTGCAACCAAACACAACATCTGCAACCAAACATAACATCTGCAACCAAAAACATAACATCTGCAACCAAAAACATAACATCTGCAACCAAACACAGCATCTGCAACTAAACACAACATCTACAACCAAAAACACAACATCTGCAACCAAAAACACAACATCTGCAACCAAACACAGCATCTGCAACTAAACATAACATCTGCAACTAAACATAACATCTGCAACCAAAAACACAACATCTGCAACCAAAAACACAACATCTACAACCAAAAACACGACATCTGCAACTAAACACAACACCCTAACCAAAAACACAACATCTGCAACTAAACATAACATCTGCAACCAAACACAACATCTGCAACTAAACACAACACCCTAACCAAAAACACAACATCTGCAACCAAAAACAACATCTGCAACTAAACACAACATCTGCAACTAAACACAACATCTGCAACTAAACACAACATCTGCAACCAAAAACACAACATCTGCAACTAAACAACATCTGCAACCAAAAACAACATCTGCAACCAAAAACACAACATCTGCAACCAAACACAACATCTGCAACCAAACACAACATCTGCAACCAAACACGACATCTGCAACCAAAAACACGACATCTGCAACCAAAAACACAACATCTGCAACTAAACATAACATCTGCAACCAAACATAACATCTGCAACCAAACATAACATCTGCAACTAAACAACATCTGCAACCAAACACAGCATCTGCAACTAAACATAACATCTGCAACTAAACAACATCTGCAACTAAACAACATCTGCAACCAAAAACAACATCTGCAACCAAAAACACAACATCTGCAACCAAAAACACAACATCTGCAACCAAAAACACAACATCTGCAACTAAACACAACATCTGCAACTAAACACAACATCTGCAACTAAACACAACATCTGCAACTAAACACAACATCTGCAACTAAACACAATATCTGCAACTAAACAACATCTGCAACCAAAAACAACATCTGCAACCAAAAACAACATCTGCAACCAAAAACACAACATCTGCAACCAAAAACACAACATCTGCAACCAAACACGACATCTGCAACCAAACACGACATCTGCAACCAAACACGACATCTGCAACCAAACACGACATCTGCAACCAAAAACGACATCTGCAACCAAAAACACGACATCTGCAACCAAACACGACATCTGCAACCAAAAACAACATCTGCAACCAAAAACACGACATCTGCAACTAAACACGACATCTGCAACCAAACACGACATCTGCAACCAAAAACACGACATCTGCAACCAAAAACACGACATCTGCAACTAAACATAACATCTGCAACTAAACATAACATCTGCAACCAAACATAACATCTGCAACCAAACATAACATCTGCAACCAAACAACATCTGCAACTAAACAACATCTGCAACTAAACACAACATCTGCAACCAAACATAAAACTGCAACCAAACATAAAACTGCAACCAAACATAAAACTGCAACCAAACACGACATCTGCAACCAAAAACACGACATCTGCAACTAAACACAACATCTGCAACCAAAAACACAATATCTGCAACTAAACAACATCTGCAACCAAAAACAACATCTGCAACCAAAAACGACATCTGCAACCAAAAACGACATCTGCAACTAAACACGACATCTGCAACCAAACACGACATCTGCAACCAAACACGACATCTGCAACCAAAAACAACATCTGCAACCAAAAACACAACATCTGCAACTAAACACAACATCTGCAACTAAACACAACATCTGCAACCAAAAACACAATATCTGCAACTAAACAACATCTGCAACTAAACATAAGATCTGCAACCAAAAACAACATCTGCAACCAAAAACAACATCTGCAACCAAAAACACAACATCTGCAACTAAACACGACATCTGCAACCAAACACGACATCTGCAACCAAACACGACATCTGCAACCAAAAACACAACATCTGCAACCAAACACGACATCTGCAACCAAACACGACATCTGCAACCAAACACGACATCTGCAATTAAACACAACATCTGCAACTAAACACAGCAACATGTGTTTGCAGATGTTGTGTTTTGGTGTTTTTGTTTGTTTGTGACTCATTTGTCATTTTTTAAAAATAAAGTAATTAAACAAACAAATAAACGCTGTTGCTTCCTGAAATGGTCCAATCAGGAGCCAGAAGGCTGTAATGGAGGCGGGGTTTTGTTTTTCACGCTGCAGCGAGCCGTTACCGTCAGCTGCCACCGCCTCGTTTACATGTCTGCTCTCCCATCATGCACCTCTGCCATGGTGCTGCATGCTCCTGAGTCACTGAGCCATGTGACCTCAGGGAAGGAGGAGGTAGCAGATGAGGGGCTTTCCTGAGCTAAACTTAGTGTGAAGAAGTGAAACATGAGCGCATCCATCACTCCATCCTTCTCTCCAGTTTGTATGGAGACACATTAGTGCCAAAGCATCCATGAGTCCAATGATCTGAGTTTAAACGACTCAGGTGAGACTTCAAAGTGGGACGATGTGTTTCTGAGTTTATCGTTTCGTTTAAAACTGACGTTTTAAAACATCATCCGTGTCATCGCAGCGGCTCGCCCTCTGTGTTTGCTCTTTCATATAAAATCAAATGTTGGGCCTGTGATAAATAAGCTCTTATAATAGAATAGAATAGAATAGAATAGAATTCAACTTTATTGTCATTGCACATGCACAGGTACAGGGCAACGAAATGCAGTTTGCATCCATCCAGAAGTGCTTTAGTGATATAGATATATTACAATATATATTAGCAATAATATAGATATGTGAGTATATTACAGAAATGGGTCTATTATGGTATGTTATAATGTACACGGTATGAAGTATGTTGTGAATATTCTATAACTATAAGTATGTACAGGCTGTAGTGAGTACAAGCTATGTACAGGATATGAACAGGATATAAATATGAAAAACTATACAGAATATGAAATAAATAACTTTACAGAATCTGGGATATACAGCTATACAGAAATGGGAACTATGCAAGTTGTAAACAGTTGTAGGATTAAAAATTATCGAATGTACAGAATGATTATTTACACAGAGCTATACAGTAGTGCAGTTAAGATAAGTGAGGGTGTAGATAGTTTCTACAGAGGCTATATAAAGTGCTAGTGGTTGTGAGTGGTGGTTCAGTCCATGTTATTATTGTGTTGAGGGTACAGTTGTCCATTGTGGGTGTGTGTATGTTCAGTCCATGAGTTTAACGTGGGTCAGATGTCAGGAGGCAGAGTTCAGGAGTCTGACAGCTGTGGGGAAGAAGCTGTTCCGGTACCTGGTGGTCTTAGTCCGGAGGCTCCTGTGGCGCCTCCCAGAGGGCAGGAGAGTGAAGAGTCCATGTGATGGGTGACTGGGGTCTTTGATGATTTTCCCAGCCCTTTTCAGACACCGCTTCCTGTAGATGTCTTTTATGGCAGGAAGTGGTGCTCCGGCGATGCGCTGGGCAGGTTTCACGACCCTCTGCAACGCCTTCCGGTCCGAGGCAGAGCAGTTCCCGTACCAGACTGTTATACAGTTGGTCAGGATGCTCTCGATGGTGCAGCGATAGAAGTTCACCAGGATGTCTGAGGACAGGTGGTTCTTCCTCAGAGTCCTCAAGAAGAAGAGGCGCTGGTGAGCCTTCTTGACCAGCTTGGAGCAGTTGGTCGTCCAGGTGAGATCCTCGGAGATGTGGTCTCCCAGGAACTTGAAGCTGCTCACACGCTCCACAGCCGTCCCCTTAATGTGGATGGGTGGATGTGGGTCAGCATTCCTCCTGTAGTCCACGATGAGCTCCTTGGTCTTCTCGGTGTTAAGCAGCAGGTTGTTTCTGTCGCACCACTCAGCCAGACGATCCACCTCCTCCCTGTGGTTGGCCTCATCGTTGTCACTGATGAGGCCAATCACAGGTCCAACAACGTGGGACAGGTCCGTGTGTCCCCTCTCCTGCGCTGCAGGTTAGCATCGTCCTGCTCAAACATGAAGGCCACACAGAGCTGCAGGCTTTGACCTGAGCCCTGAGAACGAGCCGGACGCTCCCTGCCCTCTTCAGTCTGACGGCGCGGCGTCCTTGATTGGCTGGGACGGACCACCTCCATTGTGGTGGAGCTGTAACCTGCACGTGTGGACGGCACGTCCAGCAGGTTTCAGGGAGTGTTCCTGAGACTCATCTGCTGAAGCTCACGGTCATCGGCCTCGTCCCACAGAGCGTCCTCCAGCTTCTCTGAGAACGCTGATGAACTGTTCACGGTGAGGAACATGATTCATGTTGGTGAAGCTCTGCCTCTC
This sequence comes from Diplotaxodon limnothrissa, assembly GCF_057381915.1. Lineage (NCBI taxonomy): Eukaryota > Metazoa > Chordata > Actinopteri > Cichliformes > Cichlidae > Diplotaxodon > Diplotaxodon limnothrissa. The sequence goes on from NC_140605.1 coordinate 35,749,283, forward strand.
TGAGAACCTCTTTTTATCCTCGATCATGTGACCGAGCTGCTGACAGGTCACATGATCAGCTGGTAAATCTTCCTCCGCTTCTTCAGCACGAGCTTTTCTGAGATGGCTCATTCTCTCACTTTAATCTTTTGTTTTCTGTGTTCGATCACGAATAAAATATGAGCTCCTGTTTTCGTCCCGACTTTTTCAGGTTTGCTCTGAGCGGTGCAGTTCCTCTGACGTCCAGCAGAGGCAGCAGTGAGCCCGTCCCCATAGACCCCCATGTTAAACAGCAGATGTAAACATTTCACAGCCCGATACACAAACTGTTTTGGTAAACAATACTTTTACTTTGAATACTTGGAGTACATTTTTCAGAATGTGCAGAGGTGGCTTGACTGCACAGATGCATGCTGGGTAACGACCCTGGCCTTCGGCACTGATGGAGGCCCTCCGTCGGGCTGACCCGGGGTCGGGGCAGTGCCAGCTGATCCGGGGTTCGTTTGTTCCTCTGTTTGGCATTTCAACAGCGTCGCTGCAGCGAGTGGGTGCAGCTGCAGACGCTGTTCCGCTCTGTGGTCAGACGGGGGGTGGGGGTGATGCTGCCTTCATCCATCCCCCACTTCACTTCCTCTCAGAGAGAGAGAGAGAGGAAAGAGAGACGCAGAGAGAGAGACTGAAGGAGTGGAGGAGGAGGAAGCCATTTTGGGCCCGGGTGACATGTCTGCCTGCTCTTTGCTGCCTGCGCTGCCGGACGGACGCTCGCGCAGTTAGACCGCACGACTCGGTTTGGGGAAGTAAAAGCTGAGACGCTCGCAGCTCTTTGCTTTTCTGTCTTTCAGAGACGTCTGAGTCTTCACAGGAAGAGGCGGCGAGGCCCGTTAGTCAGACTGCGGGCTGAAGGAGAACAACGGCGCAGAAACTACGAGCCCGATCACTTCCTCAGAGGACGAGAAGCGAGCTCAAAGATCGCCTCTTTCTCTCAGATGTTAGCGTGCTCTGGGTCTGACAGCAGCCGGGCTGACGTCGTGCCTTTGAGCATCGAGCAGGATGAGTTCGGACCGCGTGCCGTCCAGGTCGGACATGATGGGGTGGAACCCGCAGCAGCTGGCGGACTACCTGAGAAGGGTGAGGCCTCCGTCCGTACTGTTTGTGCGTCCTCGTGTACGTCCTCGTTTTCAGCTCCTCGGGATCCTCCGAGCGGCGGGGTCAGCTGACTCATGCTCAGACGGCGCCGTGAACCAAACCGAACGTTAGTGAGCAGCAGCTCACCTCAGAGGCTCAGGTGAGCTGCTGCACCTGCCCGACACGGAGCTCGATGAGACGTGGTGACCGCAGCTTCGGTGTTTGATGCCCTGTGTTTGAAACATTGGCGTAGCGTGCTGATCAACAACACTTCAGTAAAGCTCTGGCTCGCTGTTAGTGCAGTGACCTCACTGATGATGTCATTCAAAATGCAGAGGTGCAGTTCAGACGGTCAGTCAAACAATGGTAATAATGCAAACTTTCATGCGATCAGACGTGCAGCCAGCTTCATGTGTCAGCCCGATGCTTCTGGTGCTTTGTGCATCTGTAGTTAAAGGCTGGACTGAGTAACTGTCGTCGGCTCTGCCACAGCGTGATTGCGTACAGCTTTCCTGCTGATCGCAGGGATGGTGACATTTTTCTGCAGAAGTTCAAACGCTGTGACGTAACGACTCAGAGAAGTTTAACGAGGAAGTGTTTGTGATGCGTTTGGATAAAAGTCCCCGAGAACAAGGACAAAGGCAGCCGGGTGTCAGTTACACTTCAGAAGCAGCAGCGTTAGCCGTTAGCTGCTCGCGTCTGAAGGCGGCTGCATGAAGAGGAGTGAGATGTGACAAACTGCCGGGTTTCCCCTTCCTGTGCATCTCTTATAATCTAAACAGTTCGTCTTACTTTAACAGACTTTAACATCTGATCACGTCTGATTATTTTTAGGTCACTGAGCAGCAGTTTGATGGTGCAAAGTATCGGAGCAGACAGGTGGAGCAGATGAAAGCTGTACGTCGGCGCAGAGCCGCAGGAAGTGTCGTTATTTTCCATTTGGGGTTTGATGGGGTTATTTAAGGCCTACGGTGTTTCAGCATGCATGCTCGGAGGCAAGAATAGCAACATGTGGGAGATAATAACTGTAACTTGTTACAGACGCGGCCAAACATTCAAATCATGGGGTGAACTTCTGTAGAAGAAATCCCTGTGGGCTTATTTTCACTCTGAATGTCTCCTCACTGATCTCTGCACAACAAGCCTGCGGGACGTTCGCTCAGCGGAGACGCTTCAGTCCCGTGCAGATCGTCCACCCCAGCATCCTCCTCTGTCACACGCTGTTCATGTCCTCCTTCGCTACATCCATGAACCTCCTCTGAGCTTCTTCCAAACCACCTCAGCCTCTCTGACTCTGATGCACTCGTCCCATATCTCCATCTTCCACCTACTCCACCCTATCTGCACTCTGTGCTTCATCAGCATAAAAGACTGGCTCTATCAGCGCGACACAAAGTTTCCGAGCGATTCTTTTATAGCGTCTGATGTCAGAGGCTTTTAATGATTGGTGGATGCAACCCACAGACTCCTTTACCACTCAGGCTGCATCGTGTTCATTTATCAAATCTGTTCAAACGTGGGCTCGTTCTGCACCAAGAAGAAGAATCGTCATGACAACACGAAACGTGGAAAAGAGGCCGATGCCTGTTTGTGTCGAACCTCAGACCAGCTCTGTGAGCTCATCTCACTGATGCTGACGAGTCGCTCGTGCTTGGCTATGTTTTGAGAATCAGCAGGAAATCTGAGGAAGTCTGTGTGGGACAAAATGACGCTAACGCTTCAGTCCCGTCCATAAGCAGTTACAGCTGAAAGTCTGGAGCGAGGCGGTGTGGCCAGCAACTGTGACATCAGAAACCGATTCTTATCTTTGCTTTGCGTCACTGCGTGTGTGTGAAATGCACTATACACAGGTACACACACACACAGGTCTTTATCACCAGCTTCCACATTTATTTATAGTTTTCCCAGGTTATGATATGAACACAGTCTGACAGCTGCCGGTCCCAGCTGATTTCCCCCCCTGCTCCTCTCCGTCTCACTATAAAAAGGGAAGGAAACCATTATCAGTCCAAATCGCCATCAGCTGTTCTCACCGGCATCTCCAGCACCGCCGCGTTGAGCCCACTGCACCACTCCTCCCCTGCAGCCGTGCCCGGGACCACACCTCCGCCACAGTGTGTTAGTTTAGATGTTTCACATTCGCAGAATCGTCTGCGGAGAACATCACGTCCATACGTGAGGAAGAATCGGTATTTCCTGGAAGACAGAAAAGAATCGAATAAGAAACAGTGATAATAAAACAATAATAATAAATAGATGTGTTCATATTTGAATGATATGTCCCTGTGACGTCCCTGTTGCAGATGAATCTGTCCGGCTGTGACAAAGTCGTGCTGAAGCACTCCATCTCTGGTTCCAGATTTGTGGTGAGTTCAACTCAAGAAAATAAAACTGGAAAAGGAAAGAAGGGTGTAGGGAAGGATGTGACCCTGTTTGTTTTTGCAGAATCTGAGCGACAACGACCTCCAGAAATTCCCTAAACTTCATACTCCGTGAGTACTGCCCCCTGCTGCTGCGCTGTGGTACTGCAGTCGGCCTGGGCCACAGCTTTGATTGAGAGACATTTTACTGGATCAGTACTGTTAACAGAAAGTCTTCACTTGTAACCAAAGCTGGTGTTTGATGTTAGATGTGCTGATTATGTGGTATAGTCTGAACGCTGAGGGAGACCCAGGCGAGGGTTAACCACACTGTGACGTCATGTATCCATGTCTCTGCAGGATGATCTCCAAACTCAACAGTGAAATCAACAAGAAGGAGAAGAGGGGAGGCTTCTTTATTAAAAAGTACGTTCATGTTCTGCTTATAACAACAGCCTGTGCTTTAATCGTGGCAATGAAACGACAGTCTGGTAACCACTGGTGTCTCCTATACATCTGTTCAAGCACAAAGTCCAGATAGGGCCAGAATACTGTTGGACTGTGTTCATAGAAGAACCTGTATCTTATTCTGAAAGGCTCGCTCATGGAGCACGCCAGCAGACAGTGAAGGTTGATTCACACAAACCGTTTTCTGAGAAACGCATCACCTCATGTTAATCGCAAAATTCATGTTGCGTTGCTAAGCAATGGCTAGCTGGCTAACGTTAGCTTATTTGCTTGCTAGCTTTATTGCTGGTAAAACACTGTCTGAATTAGTGACTGACCGACCTGTCAAACTACTTTAGCAGCTAAAATGATCGTAACGTTAAATAAGGGTCGATTTTAGCATCACATGTCTGAACAAACAACCACCTGAAACGCCTCCGGGCACTGATTTGTTGTTAATGATTTCAAAGATTTATCAAGACTTTGCTGAGTACATGAAACTGATGCAGACTCTGAGCAGCACGCTGACGTTAGCTCGCTGGTTGCTGTTATAATGTGGTTTGTGTGAAATTGTTTGCTGAATGGTGCGAGCCAACATTTCATGCTAGCTGTCGTCTGTCTTAGAGGCACACGCTGTACTGGGAGCTCTGTCACGGCCAGCTTATTTATACGAATAACAACATACAGACTCACGTTTCTTTATATTAGAGTTTATCTCTAAGTGAAGTCTAAAAGGGAAAGTTGACTTCTGTTGTTGCTTAAAGACTGTTTTTCTGGATGTTTGCTTGATAAAACTTAAATTAGCATCAGAAGAAGGTGCTAAAACTTTTACAGTTGATTCATAAAAGAGCTTTGTTCGTGTTTCCTGCACACTGTTTTTTGTCTTTGTGGTTATTTTACATCTATTTAAAAACATCACCTGAGCAGTGCTGAGGTTTGAC
>NC_140605.1:35759134-35861634 GCF_057381915.1 Diplotaxodon limnothrissa
CAGGTTTAATATCTCTGGTTAAACAAATGAACATTTTAAATCGTGTTTCTCTGAGTTAGATGAAGACATATGTTTGTATTGATGTCCTCGTCTGAGGTTTGTAACATTGGGAAATAAAAGTTAAATTCTTGTGTTTTTCTTTTTTTCCTCAGCAGCTGCCAGACGAAGGTGAGGTTTATTCATTTTTTCCAGATTTACTTCCTAAATAAAAAAAAATTAAACTTTGTTACTTGTTTAAAACGTGTGTTTAAATCTGTTCTCGCTGTTTTTCCCCTTCAGTGTCAAACAGCAACACTTTCCCCCTTAGCAAGCCTCCCCGGCCCGGACCCCCGGGCCCTCCCACTGGAGACAAAATGTGAGTGACCGTTAGACCATAAGATTTCTGTTTGTGGTGGTTTACAAAAACACAAACCTTTACAAGTTTAATTTTAAGTGAAAAATAGAGAATATTTCATGGTAAACTTATTTTTATTGTTTTTAACAGGACTGGATCGCTGCCACACAAACTGCAACCTCGTAAGAAGAAAATTCGTTTGACATTTTGTGAAATACACTTTTTCTCAGAGTGTAAATACATCTGTCCTTTCACAATAAAACTCCAGAAATCGATTTGAAACCAGTGAAAAGGTTTAAAATGCCTCTGTGAGCGTGCTCAGTTTGTCCAGCAGACCAGAGATGAAACAGCTTTAATGATTCATACATTAGAATAAACAGATTTATGAATAACAGCACAAATTTATACAAAATGATTTCTTAAAAGTTAAATCAACATGGAACTGCACTGATGTCCAGCAGGGGGCGACTGCTCTTTTAAATAAAATATTTGACTATGGCTCCATCAGAATCACAGTTGAAACACACAGTGGGTGAAAAGGTCATGTGAGGTTAGCTGTGGGTTGGTTTGGGCCGTGGTTTGGTTGAGTCCTCAGGACATAGAATAGAATAGAGTAGAATAGCCCTTTATTGTCTTTGCACATAGACATGATAAATGAATGTAAAGTGATGGTAGTGTGATTGTGTGTTTTTGTGGTGTTGCAGCGATGCCGTCGGGCAGACAGTCAGTTCGTCCTCCTCCATCTGCAGCAGGATACACACAGGTAACACTAAAATACACACGCGCTTGTCTTTGTGACACGTGGGCACCGTGGGTCACATAAACATTATGAGGTCCATACTGATCAGAACCTTTTAAAGAGGAGCAGCATGAGTTACTGACCCACGGTCAGTACTGCACACAGAGGAAGTGTTTCACAATAAAAGCTTCATCAAGAAATGACGGTTTCTATCAGACAGTTTTTAATTTAAAATACAGGAAACGGCACAGATGTTTTTGTTTGTATTTGATTTAATATATGTACTTTTAACGACAACAACAACAATAATAATAATTACAACAATGTTCTGGGTGATGTTCTTCAGTGTGAACAGCAGGTGGTGCTGTTTCCTTTGTCTTTGCTGAAACACACACAGAGCTCGTCATCAGAGGGTTTATTACTGTGCGTGTCTGTGTGCAGGAGCTGGACCCTCGCTGGTATGTGGGTAAAGTGACCCGAGGTCAGGCTGAAGGATGTCTGAAACGAGTCCGCAAGGTACCAGGAACAGAGCGTCATAATAAAAGTTTCTGTTATTCAGGCTTCAAACTTGTTTATCAGGACTCAGTGGAGCAGCAGTCACATACCCAGCATGCTAACACTGTGGTCTAAACATTTTAAATCCTGTGTCTCATCTAGGATGGGGCGTACCTGGTGAGGGACAGCACCCGGCAGCAGGCGAACCAGCCCTTCACCCTGATGGTCTACTACCAGGACAAAGTCTACAACATCCAGATCAGGCAGCAGAACCAGCAGTTCGTGCTGGGAACCGGACTCAAAGTCCAGGAGGTAAAATCCTGGATTCTTCAGTCATACAGCCAACATGTCTGTTTACTTCAGGCTTTCTTATTCACGTTTGCAGCAGATTTCAGTGTTCAGGGCACTTTAATCAGCTACAGAGGTTTTCCACATGATGTCATGTGCAGCTCACTCAAGAGCTGTCCGCCATATTGGACCTGACAAGGAGTTTTGATCACGTCCAATCACTACATACGTGAAATCATCACTACTTTTTGTCCCATCACAACAGATACAAGCATCAGATAAACTGTGTGACTGCATCTGTTTCAACTTTTTTATAGTTTCCTTTTCTGTCTCATCATCTTCATCAGCCTCCTCCAGGACCACCCTCCTCCTCCTCACCTGAACTTAGGCTTCTGACATGACAAATCAATCTTGTCTGTTATCACAGTGTAGACATGCGACCCTCCGTCTCTGGACAGCTGACAAGAGACGACTAAACAACATCATAACGTTACAAGCTAACATCACGGCAGCTAACATTACACTAAAGCTTAAACTGTGGCGAAGCTTACATGTGCTAACAGTAGCTAAGAGTAGCTAGCAGCAGCACCTACGGGCAGAGACACACAATGCTCGGACACAAGTCACTACATGTTGTTCTCTGTGTGATTGTGTATGTGACAATATAAGTGCACAGAGACGTGTTAACCTGAAAATGTAATAAAGATCAGGGAAATACCTGAAAGTGACCGTATCCAGTGACTCCAGGTCCAGTTGCTGTGTTTCTTGTAAACACTGAGAAGCATCCAGACTTTTGTTGGCCTTCATAACTCGTCCAGTACAATTTGAGGGGTTGTTGATATAAATGCTGTGATGTCAGAGCGAATACCAAGGTTACCTAACAACATCAGTAAAGTTCCACCTTCAGCGTTCACCTGTAATAACTGTGTTTGACCTGTAGGGGGAGGTGGAATCTAACTGTGTCTTGTATGTCCAGTCCTTCCCGTCAGTCAGTGACATCATCAGCCATTATTCCCAGTCTCCTCTGCTGCTCATCGATGCCAAAAACCGGAGCGCCAGCCAGCAGAACCAGTGCATGCTCTCAGACCCGGCAGGATACTACATGGGTGGCCAGAACTGGTCCTGACCGGACTGAACCGGATCAAACTTGGATCGAAGCGGCACGGCTGAATTTTGCAGCAGAGGGAAACGGTTAGATTTACGATGAATGTTCAAACGCCACTAGCGGCTGTGCTAAACGTCTTCCTGTTTCCAGGAAGGCGTGCTGTGTGGCGCCAGAGGAAAATGTTGGATTTTTGCACATGTTGCTTCAGTTGTTTGTTTGCCTTTTTGTGTTCCTCAGTTTTTACGGGTTTGTGACAAAAAAATGTCCCTTTGAATCTTAAGAAGAGTTCTTAAAAGTTTTAGCTTGTCTTTGGGATTTCTGTCAACACTCGATGACGCTGGGCCAAATCTACAGCGTTCACTTAAAATACTTTCAAACTAAGCCGACTGTTTCTGTCAGAGTTTCCTGTACGTCCTCACCTCCACGTAACCTGTGCTTCACTGTTCACCTGTCTGTCCCAGCTGTCCTCAATAAAACCATCATGTGATGTCATTCGTGTCTGGATTTCTTTAACAAAGCACAAAAACCTTCATCTTTATATTTTTCCGCCTTCTGTATCACCTGATGGTAAAAGACGGAAGCAGCCAATGCTGACGTGCCTTAAACCTGCATTCTTTGTAATGTCCAGCAGGGGTTGACTGTACAAACGTCTGGCCTCTTCTTCAGAGCTGCTTTAATTCTTCATGATTCAGACTCAACACGCTGCAGGAAACATTCATCAGGGCTTTGCTCTATTTAGACATGACATCATCAAGACATCATCACAGCTGCTGCAGATGTGTGGGCTGCATCATGATGACACACCAGCCTGAGACGATCTGAGCTCCCTCTGTGCACTGCGTGCTGGTCTGCAGACCCCGGTGCAGAAGAGCAGCTCTGTGTTCGCAGCTCAAACGTGACGTCGTCGCAGGACCTGGACCCGCGGCGCAGCAGAGCGCGGCGCAGGACGGTGCAGCAGAAATGGAGGAAGAGAAAACATACTCAGTCGTCTGTTCATGTAAATCATTATTTTTAAATTAACGACACACACACAGTATCAAAGCTGTGTGAAGAGTGTGTTCAGACGCAGAGGGTACGAGGAGGGGCGGGTCTGACAGGTTATAAGCCAATGAACACACTGCAGGTAATCATTAGAATGATTTATTGGCCCAAACTGAGCCGACACACACATCATGCCCATATCGTGGTCTAAACCAATCAGAGATAGTCAGGGGCGGGACCTCTCTATTGCCCAAGGTAAGATGTTCAGATATTGGCTGTATCCCAATCCAGGGTCTGCAGCCTGAAAGGCCGCATTTTAATTACGTAACTGCGACAGACGAAGGCTGTCCCAATTCAAAGGCTGCTCGAAATGCGGCCCTCAAATGCGTCCTTCATTTCCCTGAATTTTAAGGACGTGGTGGTGTAGACTTCGTGGCCCAACATATCCCAGAATATTGGGAAAAAAACGGCGGATGAGGGGCGCCCGAAGAGTAAACTTTAAGTACTGAATATGATGTCACTTATTGATGTGCAAATGTTTAATAACGAAGAACATTAAACATTGCTGTTGGCCACATGTCGGCAAAGTCATGTGACATTAGTGACGTTTGTACTAACTTGGTTTTAAAACCTTTACTTCAAAATACACGCCGTTCAATAGCTGAGCTTAATCACAGAATGATCAAAGCTCATGTAGAAACAAACAAATGAACAAAAGATTTTCCCCTTCATCTCTGTCAAACACAGCTGTATGACACGTTTCCAGCTGTTAGTATCATGGTTGCTAGGCAACCTGGGCAGCGTGACGGAGGCTAGAGCGTCCCATTTCACAAACCTCGCACTTCCGGCCTTAGCGGTCTTTAAGTACGCGGCCCATGAGGACCGTTGAGGCTGCAGACCCTGAATTGGGATACAGCCTTTGAGATGTTCAGTTTGAAGCCTTTGAGGCATTTTTAATTTAGACTTTCTTTTTATTTCATATGTCTTGAGATATTTTAAGTTTAAATTTCAGCTCAGTGAAACCCTTTAAGCACAAGAACCTTTTCAGTAACGTGTTTTTTGGACTATAAGGTGCAATTAAAATCCTTTCATTTCCTCAAAAGTGCGCCCTATGTATGAATTCTGGTTGTGTTTACTGACCTCGAACTGATTTGATGTGCTACACGGCGCTCAAAGCAGTTAAAATGTTTAGCACGACTTTGCTAAGCTACGAACCCGCAACGCTCGATGGAGCGTTACAGCTACTGTAGTCAGGACCCTCGCGGAGTGATACGTACCGTGCTTCAACATAATATTACTGTACTGTGCGTGCATAAGGAGCCCAAATTGGCTCCTGCTAAGAGACATGGTTACGAAGCTTCAAACTCTATCAGTCGCGCAGCATAATCAGAATCAGAATCAGAATACTTTATTCATCCCGAGGGAAATTAGGGTTACAGCAGGCAGCACGCTAATGGCGCATGCGCACTCACAAAGGAACCTTCTGACCAACTTTACACAAACATCACATTGGGCAGACACGTCAGAAGGTAGGCTGATAGGAAAAAAACAACGAAAATACACTACATGAGGTAAGAGGAGGAGAAAAAAAACTCCACTCAGACTGAGCTCCTAGTGGGAGAACAGTTTGATAACAGAAAAAACACCTCAGCACAAAAGCACATAACTATCAATACACCATAGAAACACGAGACAAGCAACAGGGGCGGGTAAAGGGTAAGAGAGAGCCGGCGTAGGCAGCGCATCCGGTCCTGCAGCATCTGTGCTGGTCCAGTTGACTGCTATCATCCCCGGTAGGGCACAAGCATCGAAGGCGTTGGAAAGGGAGGGGGATGAGTGAGTGCTTATCAGTGTAAGTGTGTGTGTGTGCGTGTCCATAGTTTAGCTGAGACAGTGTCCTTCGGCCTATCAGGCTAAGTAAACAGTCCTCCAGCCAATCCAGGTGTCCTTCATGGGGCGGGAAGAATAGTCATCACACAGTCGTTATCAGGGAGTTGTTTTGGTGGGCTCCAGCCTTGGGCCTGCAGCTGGGGCCGTGGTGTCCAAATGTTGTGTTGATTTCTCCTTTGTGAGCAGCTCGAATTCTAGCACTCCGAGGCTGGTCTCTCGATCTCCCGTTGAAGAGCTGCGAGCCTCCCCATGATGGTATCAAACTTCTGTTCCGTGGTGTTGTCAGTCTTTTGATTCTGAGACTTCACAACTGCAGTGATCCGTTCCGCGATGTTTTCCAACTGTCGCTCAAGGGTCTCATTTTGAGCAGGCCTCTCTCTGATGTTTCCCCTCATACGCTCAATGGTGTTGTTTTGAGCCTTCACAGCAGCTGTAAGCGTCTCCAAGGTGTTGACCATATTACGTTCGTTGTGAGAGGTCGCACCTCCTCCCGTCCCGCATGAGAACAGAGCAGCTGTGAGAGAGTTCAGCATGAATGAATCAATGGCGTAAAGTTTGACTATTTTTATAATCCGGTGCCCTAAAAATACGGTAACGTGTAGAAATGAGCTCCAAATAAAGAACTTTGTGTTGACAGATTGTTAATCATTCATCAATGTTGTCTGTATGGACAGCAGTTTAAAAAAGTCTACATGTAAAGCTGAAGTGTTCAGTGATGCGGTTGAAAAATTTGGGAGCACCAAAGAGAAAAAGTGCAACTGTGGGAAAACATTAGTCTCGAGCCCTGCAGCTCCCACTGCACCCACAGTCCACAGCAGCTTCTACACCAGCTCCACCATCTAGAAACTTTCTGCTGCCTCCTTTTTCTTTCTGGTCTTTGCGCCGTAAGTCATGTTTTCTCTTCTCGCTGTCTCAGCTTCCACGAGCCTTTCATCGGAGGATCTTCCTCATGGTGCTGAGCTCCTCCACCACGCTGACGGAGTGATCGTGTCCTGCACACGACTCAGTGGGGGTGGGGGGTACACTGTGTCACCATCCACCTGTCAGTCAGAGAGGCCACGCCCCTAATAATGCAAACATGAACCCTAATACAGGTGAGTTATGGAACACAGTTGCTATCCGGTTGTTCAGTGATGACGCGACGAATCCTACTTCCGGGCCTAAAGTAGTCTGCGTTTAATATGGCTTTTGTGTTGTTAACATGTTTAATGTTTTGTATTTTCTTCTATTTGATCTCAAAAAGCTCCTAAAACAGTCAATGATCCCTGTTGACCTCCCTCGGCTTTTATTACCACTAATCATTTATTTAAGCTCAGTTTTTAAAACCTTAGGATGTAACTACAGCCCAGCCCATGCAGCAGTATATGAATGATTAACCTCGTATTGTGGATGGATTATCTCAGTTGTTCTCCTGGCTGAAGTTTGGTCCTTTTACAGCACCCTGCCATGCGATTACATTTGTTCCTGACCACCGAGAACACTCACGTTAACTTTTATCGAGTGGAAAAAAGTTAGCTTGTTCATATTATGCTAACATAGCTGTGTCGCTAGCGGTCACGTAGCACATCATTATATAGCAGCTAGCCCAACTTCAGTAACCCTACAAACGTCACTGCTGTTTAGTTTTCTGTCTTCATTTATGCTGGAAGTGATAGCAGAGTTGTACGTTTGAATTTGTTTCCAAAACCCCGCAGTCAGGACATGCTATATTGCATTTAGATAGAAGCTAGCGAGCTAACTCCCTGCTAACTTCTAACGCCGTTAAATGTCATAAATTCCGTTTTCATGGATGCCTGGATGTTAAACTCAATTGTTACCCCTGGTAGAGCAGAACGCTGATCATTTTATTAAAGATGAAAGACTTTAGACAGTTTTCAACTCTCAGTAATGCCATAGTGATCGTTTGATATATGGACCTGCAGCGGAGTTTAGGCCCAGACACGGCTAGTGACGTCAGACTTAACGACCGGACAGAAACCAGTTGGTGCATCAGGCTGTAAACAGCTTTATTTGAACTCTGCTGCCTCTGCTGGACGTCGGAGGAACTGCAGGCTCTGACAGGAGGATGGTCACATGACAGCGCAGTCACATGACAGCCATGAGGACAGTTATTACACAAACATGGGCTCAGCTCCGTCCTCATGCATCTGCTCACTCTGAACAAACTCCTTCAGGCTGTAAAGTAACTGAGTAAAGTAGAAAGTTGTGTGTGGCAGCTTTGCAGCATCAGGATCATGACCTCCGTGTTGCTCCATCACTCAGGACTTTGTGATGGAGCTGCTGGACTGAAGCCTCAGACCCGAGCTCGTGTCTGCTGACAGACGATCGTCGGGGCGTCTGCCACAGATCAGCTGAGCAGTTAGAGCCACAGTGAAAACGAGCCCTCGTTGGGAGGCGCGCTGAAGCATTTACATGAGAATGTGAGTTATTTTGATCGGGCCTGCAGACATGCTGACTGTCAGCGTGTCGGGGGACGTCTGCAGAACAAAGGGCTCGGGCGACGCCTCAAACAGCAGCTGCAGAAACGACTCAGGGTCTGTGAGGAGGTGAACGGGCAGGGGTCACAGACACGCTCTTTAGGAACACGACAACGCTTTCAGCATTTTATGGCTTACAAAGTTCATTGAGTGGGAAAGTCACGGTCACAGGAAATCACCGTAAACACACCAATAAACAAATATCAGTGTTTCAGTGTTTGCAGAAGCTGAGTGAGCTTTAACCCTCATCCACAGCCTCACAGGGCCAGCTGTGAACAACAGCAAACAGACATTCAACAAGAAAAAGACTCAGAATTAAGAACTGAAACCATGAACATATTTGAATTTTCAGAGTTTAAAATGTCTCAAATGCAGCTGAAGAAAGCAGCGACGCAGCTGCGATGAAGCTGTGAGATCAGAGCTGCGTCTGCTCCCCTCTCGCAGGGTCGAGCTGGCGTCTGCATTCGATCCTCCTGATCTGCCCCAGGGCAACAAGTCAACCTGTTCTTATTCAAATCAGCCCACTCCTCGCGCTCATGCCCCAGCAGCCAATCGGCTCGTACAGGGGGCGGGGCAGCAGGGTATAAGTGTCTCAGGTGAGCAGCAGGTGTATGGAGCAGACAGGTGCAGGCAGACTGGAAGAAGCAGCAGCATGGCGTCCTTTGTGCCGGAGCGTGGCCCGTCCCCCCCCGTCTGCAGACGTTTGCTGCCCCAGCAGGAGCTCCCATCTCTGGGCCTCGACCCGTCCGACTTCAGCCTGTACGGCCCTCTGTCTCCACCTGCGTCCAGCCCATCGGCATGGCTCCAGCCGGCCCACAGCTGCAGCTTCGCCTCCAGCCTGGACCAGAGCTTCGCCGCAGGATGTGCACCGGGGCTGCCCCCACCCTTCAGGGATTTCCACCCTCATTTCTACGGGCTCCAGAGGAGCATGCCCTGGTTCTCCCAGGACGAGATGCTGAGCTTGGTCCGCCCGCCATACTCTTACTCGGCCCTCATCGCCATGGCAATAAAGAGCGCTCCAGAGCAGCGGCTGACCCTCAGCCAGATCTACCAGTACGTCTCGGACAACTTCCCCTTCTACGGCCGCAGCAAGGCCGGCTGGCAGAACTCCATCCGCCACAACCTGTCGCTCAACGACTGCTTCCAGAAAGTTCCCCGGGACGAGCGCGATCCAGGTGAGGCGAGCACACCTGAGCTCTGAGGCTCTGGTTCGTCAGAGACAGGAAGATGTTTTGTGCTTTGTTTCCAGTATAAACTCCGTTTCTTCATCCAGGTTTTGTCTGAAAAGTTTGATTAACCTTCCTCCTCCTCTTCCTCCCTGCAGGTAAAGGGAACTACTGGACTCTGGACCCGAACTGTGAGAAAATGTTTGACAACGGAAACTTCCGCCGCAAGAGGAAGAGGAAGAACGACTGTGAGACCAATGAGAAGAAATCTTCCTCCTCTTCATCATCACCGTCCTCCTCAGAGCCCAGCCCAAAAATTCCCAGTGTGCACAGCAGCAGCAGTTACAGCACGGAGCCTCCTCCTCTCTCAGACGCTGCGTCCAACCTCAGCAGCTTCCTCTGCCACCTCCAGGACTCCCTCTTCCTCATTCCTCCTCTTCCTCCCTCCTCTGCACCTTACATGAAGTTACCAGAGCAGGCCTTCCCGTCGCCTCAGGGGTACACGTCTTCTTATTCGCCCGGTGCCGTGGTGCCGCAGTGGGACACCAGCTGCTCCTCTCCATCCTTCTACACCTCGCCGCCTCCTCTCTTCTCGTCCTCCCAGGCCAGTCCTTTTAACTTCTGCCCGCTCCCTGACCCTCAGACTGGCTCCCCGTCACTCTACACTGAGCTGCAGACGCCGTCCTGTCCTCACGTGGAGCTCCAGGAGACGCAGCAGCTGCAGCAGCTGCAGGCCCAGAGCCAGCCTCTGTTCTCCGGGGGCTTCAGTGACTCTCTGCCCCTCGACTCGCTGGTCCTCCAGCACTGAAACAGACTAGCCTGTCCGCCCTGAAAAGTTTCTTTTTATCTTTTTTATACTTTCACAACTTTAGGATAAGTGAGAAAACGTGTAAATATGAGTGAATGTTGGTGTTTGGAATTAAAAAACCATTTAAGTTTAAAACAATGTTTTTGTTCAATGTCTCCAAACATGTCAATGAAACGTTTAACTGCACAAAAACAGAATTTGTAAAAAGTCACTTTTAAAACCAAAAAGTAAAGAGAAGAAAAGACTTAAGTAAATGAGATTTAATCAGTATCTTAAAATTTTTATCTCTTAAAATAAAAATAACCATAATTAAACTTTTACACTGCATTAAGTTATAACTTATTACAGGTTATATTTAAATTATAAGAACAAAAGCAGCTAAGTTTAGCTTTAGCATGAGTTTTGCTGCAGGTTTTTTTTAAAACAATACTGAATAGCTAAACTTCATTGAAGTACAGTAGATGTTTGCTATTCATACAAATTAAAAGGGGGAAATGAATAGCGACGCTTTATTTTAGCTTCTGGTGTTTTTGTGTAGCTAACATTGAATTTATATGAAGCTGATTAGCATCTCTGGGTAACTTTAGCTGCTGAGCTAGTTCTTTAGTTTTAGCGTGTGAGCAGCTGTCTTTGCATAACTTTAGCAATGAAATTAGCATTTAGCTTACAGGTTTTCAATTAGAATGTCTCTATAACATTAGCAGTGTAGCATAGCAGTGTAACTAGCCCCTTTTTATAACTTTAGTTAATGGTTATGTTAGCTGTGCAGTTAGCATATTTAAATGATTATGTTAGCTAGTTTTAGCTGTAAAGATGGCCTCTTTCTATGAGTGTATAAGACGTTAGCATCTTTATGTAGTTTTAGCTTAAAGGTCTGTCTGTTCTTTATCAGCAGCTGTTTAAAATCACACAGTTCTTGAGCAAAAGTCGTCCAGTAAGATTAAGACGAGTCTTTGGAGGTCTGTGGTTCTTTTGGGGTCTTTGGAGTTTTTATACGTTTCTGTTTGGGAGCAGTGTTGCCAACTCCTCAGTAAGGAAAATTGCTATTGGCTGTCCTAAAAGTCGCTAAATGACGACATTGCCTAATTTGCATAATTGCTTATGGCTCTGTAATTGTAACAGACACTGTAGATGAGAGAGATATAACATTGTGGAAGAGACATAAAGTGAGTAAAAAACACCCTAAAAGCATTTAGAATATATTTAAAACCACAAATTAAATTTCTTTTAGCAATTATTGTTTTTTTTAATGTCACAATTCCAACCCTGCGCTTTTATCTGGACTTGGGAGCGTGAACACCACAAAAGTGACCCGAAATAGGCACTCTGGTGGAGTTACTTTCCGTGTGTGTGTTTAAGTTTTAAACCTTGTGATCCATAAAATGTAACATTAAAAGAAGAACATTTTTAACCATTAACAATCAGACTGGACATAGCAAGCCTTACCAGAAAGCTTCATTTGAAATCGGATGTACAAGAGGGACTTGAGGCTTTGCGAGGACATCCGATTTCTAAGTTTGCAGAGATGGGAATGATGTATTTTAGTGCACTGATTTATTTTTGACAAAGAAAAATGTACATGAACCGCTGCTCCCACCATGCGTTACAGTCGGGGGGACAGCGGCTTCGCTCATGCGCGATTCATTTGCAGTTTGTACACGTAGGGATGAATATCACCTGCTCTGACAACTGCTGAGTGAGGACTACCTGTGAGCACTTTGGCACGGTCTGAAAACTCGCTAAATAAAGCAACAAAGTCACTAACTTGGCAACACTGTTTGGGAGTCTGTGTTAGCATTAGGGGTTTCTGTAGGTCTCCGTAAAGCACCCCTCCAACAGCCAAACCCATCTGTTCTCTGATAGACCATGTGCACGTTAGCATATGCTACTTCCGGTGCGGAAACTCCTGTGGGGAGCTTTGTTTCCGGTGTCCTATTCACGCCCTGTTTACGGTCTAAAACAAGTTAAGCAAATGAATGAATCAAGCGGCGATTTACATTTCTCTAGATGTCTCGGGCATTTACCCAATATATCTGTAAATGATGTTCATCGACTTGTCGATATTACCCCCGCCTCAGAGCAAAAGCGAAAAGGGATTCAAATGTTATATTTCTCAGCTGTCCCTCGTTTATCGCGGGTGTTATGTTCTAAAAATAACCAGCGATAGGTGAACTCAAGTAGCCAATTTTATTTTTTGACGGTGCAAAATGTTTCCTGGACATCGTGGACATACAGCACTGCACTTCAGAGTCACACTGCTAGCGATCGATGCAGCGATTCTGTACTGTACAGGAGAGATGTCACGGAGGAGATCGTCTGCAGCGATCAGGACGCAGGACACAATGTGACGTAAAAAACAATAAGCATGCGAACTTGCACTAAAAAATCTGTGAAACAGCGAGGTGAAAGGTGAACCGCGTTATAGCGAGGGACCGCTGTAATTTTGAAGGTAAGTCACAACATACCCTTCGTAAATACTAATGTATAGAAACCCTTACCAGCAATTGTTCATTTTTTGTGTGGCTTTTTTTTCACGGTTTGTTAACATGCTGTGTAGGTGTGTACTTGACTAGCTGATCTCGACATAACGGGAAGCATCTGGTTTGACTATTGTTCACCTGTAGTTTGAATGCTGAACATTGGCCTGTTTAAATCATGAGACCAGTCACTATCCGGTTGTTCAGTCTGACGTCACTAGCCGTGTCTGGGCCTAAACTCCGCTGCAGGTCCATATATCAAACGATCACTATGGCATTACTGAGAGTTAAAAACTGTCTAAAGTCTTTCATCTTTAATAAAATGATCAGCGTTCTGCTCTACCAGGTGTAACAATTGAGTTTAACATCCAGGCTGTTTTAGGAGCTTTTTGAGATTAAATAGAAGAAAATACAAAACATTAAACATGTTAACAACACAAAAGCCATATTAAACGCAGACTACTTTAGACCAGGAAGTAGGATTCGTCGCGTCATCACTGAACAACCGGATATAGAGATGTGCTTCTGAATGTGGACGATGTGTCTTCTGCTGCAGTGATGCAGTTCTGCTTGTGTTGAGTGATGTAAACAACTGATCGATCTAAACTCTTTAAACATCAAAACTGATCATTAGACTTTTTATGACACAACAGTGGTGAGTGTTCCCACCTTCTGCTCTTTGTAACTTAACGCGATCTTTCCGTTTTCCAGTTTTGGACATGATTGTGGAGGATATCTTCACAGTAGTGATTGACCGCAAAGTAAAGCTACCGGAAATGTACAACCCCACATCCGGTCTCAAACCAGGAAGTTAGCATTTTCTCGTGCACAGGGTCAATTGGATTGTTAAATTTGTCATTGACTTGACATTGACCAATCAGCTGAAAGGAAGAAAAATCTGGTCAAAATTTGTACTTGCAAGTTGAAATCCACACGCAGCCAGGAAACCTGAGCGCAGTTTTACTTGTAGTTTTTTGCTTTGTAAGCAGACCTTAACAAAAACATTTGTAACTCGTGTAAATATTTTTTACAAACACACAAATCCTCCTCTGTAGCCGGTGCTCTCCCGTACTTTGGTTTAGAACCAGTAATAAAAATGTATAAACCTGTCACAGCATCCTGCTGATGTGCACAACTGACAACACAGCAAACGTGTTGTTGTGTTGTCAGGGCTCGTGTTAGCAGCTCACTACAAAGGTCCCACTGGGAATCTGCCATTTTTAGTCAGCATGCATGAAGGTCACAGTTACAGCTTCATGATGAACTTTATCAGAACGAGCTGACGGCCGCGCTGTGTGACTGTTTATGCTTCTTGTTTTGTAGTGAAAATAAATCAGCACAGGTTCAAACGTTGTGACAGGAAACTTCAGCATCATAACCCTAACCCTCCTGGCTCAGCTGTGTACTTGACGTCTCTTCTAAGCAGAAAGGAAGCTCTGAATCAAAAAGGACGACTTCCTGACACAGAGCGGACTTTTAGGTTCTACAGGTCAAAGGTCAGGACAGCGTAAACCTGTTGTATCCGCGGCTGAAGCTCAGACTGAGCTCTCCTGGGACAGCAGGATGCTACCAGGGCGCTTACATTTGGCCCTGCAGTGTTATCCATGTGATATATCACTGTGAGTCCGTGAGCTGCGTCCCCACTGTGGCCAAAGTGCGCACTCATGTGTGTCATGTGTGTGTCATTGTAAGGTGATGTAATCAGGTACCAGTCTACTTAATAAGGTAGGCTGTTGTTGTGATTTGGTGCTTTATAAATAAAACTGAATTGAATTGGATGTGGTCATAAACTTTCCCCAGGTGGACTTTCCTTCCTCCTCAGACATTCCTGACCTTTGACCCCATGTTTGAGCTGCTGTCGGGTTTACCTGCCTTCAACCTGCAGGGTGAAGTCTGAGCGCGCTCAGGAGTTACACTCTTAGTTTTTTCTGAGGCAGATTTCAAATGTACGACATAAATGTAGAAATGATTGATCGTCATCACGTCGCCAGCGAACAGGCTGCGTGTGATTGGTGGACGAGGTGTAAGTGTGCCGCTTGTTTACACTCCACACATCCTCAGACACACACATCGATCAGCTGCTGATAGCTTTCATCACACTCTTATTGACACAACAGGAGGCGGAGGGCCAACGTGTGCCGTCTGTTTGCCGCCACAGGCCTCATCCATGCAGCGCGTGGGGGCAAAACACCCCCCCAGTCATCCCCATTAAAACCACAGCATTTGCATCTGAGACTGGGAGGAGGAGGGGGAGGAGAGGGAGGGTGGTGCTGAATGATCTCAGCTGGCAGGATGACTGAAGCCCTGAGGTACGACTCAGTGATGAGGCTGCACACACACAGACTCACACACACACACAGACTCACACACACACACACACACACACACACACACACACAGACTCACACACACACACACAGACTCACACACACACACACACACACACACACACACAGACAGACACAGACTCACACACACACACAGACTCACTCACACACACACACACACACACACACACACACACACACACACAGACAGACACAGACTCACACACACACACACAGACTCACACACACACACACACACACACACAGACTCACACACACACACACAGACTCACACACACACACACACACACACAGACTCACACACACACACACACAGACTCACACACACAGACTCACACACACACACAGACTCACACACAGACTCACACACACAGACTCACACACAGACTCACACACACACACACACACAGACTCACACACACACACACACACACACACACAGACTCACACACAGACAGACTCACACACACACACACACAGACAGACACACACACAGACTCACACACACACACACACACACACACACACACACAGACTCACACACACACACACACACACACACACAGACTCACACACACACACACACACACACAGACTCACACACACACAGACTCACACACAGACAGACACACACACAGACAGACACACACACAGACTCACACACAGACAGACACACACACACACACACAGACTCACACACACACACAGACAGACACACACACAGACTCACACACACACACACACACAGACTCACACACAGACTCACACACACACACACACACACACACACACAGACACACACACACAGACAGACACACACACAGACTCTCACACACACACACACACACACACTCACACACACACACAGACTCACACACACACACAGACACACACACACACACAGACACACACACACACAGACACACACACACAGACACACACACACACACAGACACACACACACACAGACACACACACAGACTCACACACACAGACTCACACACAGACTCACACACAGACAGACACACACACAGACTCACAGCAGGTTGTTGGTCTTCGGTCAAATCTGAAGTCGTTTTTTTAGACGCAGTTATGAAAACGATGGCGTGCACACAGTCATTACAGAAACCTGACCTTTGACCTCTGCCACATCCAGCTTCGACTTCATTATCCTCCAATCAGAGGTCCCCTGAAACAGCAGCGTGGAGGTCAAAGGTCAGACAGCAGGGAGCAGACTACAGGTGAGGCTGCGCTGTGAGGACACAGCACTAACACATCACAAGTACAAGTACCTCGGGCTGTGGGTGGACAATAAACTGGACTGGTCATGCAACACAGAGCACCTGTATAAAAAAGCCCAAAGCCGACTGTACTTCCTCAGGAGGCTGAGGTCTTTTAACATCTGCAGGAAGCTCCTGAGGATGTTTTACCAGTCGGTGGTTGCTGGAGTACTTTTCTATGCTGTGGTGTGCTGGGGGAGCAGCACAGCAAAGAAGGACTCATCCAGGCTGGAGAAACTGATCAGGAAGGCTAGCTCTGTGGTCGGCATGAAGCATGACAGTGGCAGAGAAAAGGACACTAAAGAAACTGCTGGACATTATGAACAATGCCAGGCATCCTCTGCACACGGCCATAAACAACCAGAAGAGTCTGTTCAGTGACAGGTTGCTTCTCCCAAAGACAAGAACTAACAGACTTAAAAACTCCTTTGTCCCACACGCCATCAGACTGTTTAACTCCTCTCTGGAGGGGAGAGGGAGGGGAAACAGGAGGACAAAGGAGGGAACAACTAAGCTGTAGTGCCTCTTCACCTCACTGTACAATACTTTTGTAAATAGTCAACAGTGCAATAGACTCAATACTTGAAATGTGCAATTCACTTGTATTTTTATTTTTTATTCCTATTTATTCTATTTATCCCCTTCGTATATTTTATTTATATTGTCTCTGTATTATATATGTGTGTGTGTGTATATATATATATATATATATATATATATATATATTAGGGGTGCAACGATATTCATATCGATATTGAACCGTTCGATACAGTGCTTTCGGTTCGGTACGCATATGTATCGAACAATACAACATTTGTAATTTATTTTATCAACTTTCCTTCCGACGATGCTGTCTGTGTTGAGCGCTCAGTGAATCTGCGTTCGACTACTCCGCCTAGGCTGCACTGTCCAGCGCAGATCCACTGAGCGCTCAACACAGACAGCATAGTCAGAAGGAAGAGCGCAGGGCAAGCTAGCAAGACACATGGACCTCCCCACCCTCATTCAGATCTGGCGTTTGGAATTATTTTGGTTTTCATGTGACGTATGACCCTGAAGGTAAGCGAGTCATGGACTAAAGTAAAACAGTATGTTGAATGTGCCATGCAATGCTTAATTACATGGGTGGGAGCTAGTGTGTTAGCGCAGTTAGCTCGTTAACGTGTTGGCCGTCTAGCCCCATGCACGGAGCGATCGGCGGTAGCTCGTTAACGGAGATTTGCCGTGTTGTGGCGTTAAGGTCATTTCAACGAGATTAACCTGAAAGCACTAGTGGGAACACAACGAATATGACTGCACATTTACGCCGACATCATCCTAGTGCAAAGACAAAAACAACAAGCATGCTACTAACTTTAGCCGAGTCATTTAGACAGCTGTTAGCACGTGATTCTCCTTATGCTGCTGAGAATATAGCCCAGAAGAAGCGGATAGTATAGCTTTTATTTTGGAAAGAGCCATTTCTCTGTAATAAACTCTCTTTTCCAAAGATGAGTGATTCCTCAATCAGATACAGGGCTCGCAATATCGCTAGCCCGACGTCCCGGAGCTAGCGATTTTTTCCAGTCGGGCTACCAAAATCTATCTCTTCCCTGCCCGTCGGGCTATTGTAGGAAAAATATATGTCAATGCTTTTGCATTCTTTCAGAAATGTAGC
Organism: Diplotaxodon limnothrissa; assembly: GCF_057381915.1. Taxonomy (NCBI): domain Eukaryota; kingdom Metazoa; phylum Chordata; class Actinopteri; order Cichliformes; family Cichlidae; genus Diplotaxodon; species Diplotaxodon limnothrissa. Next base: position 35,777,180 of record NC_140605.1, read on the forward strand.
TGGGTAATTATGTCATTGGCATCGGTGAGCCACTGTCAATATGTGACATATTGAAATCGCGTTTGAATTTGCGCTTGTTTTTTTGCTTTCACTTTGCAATCGTGCGAACTGTGTATAGAGAGCGACAGCACTGATCTGTGAGTGATGATAATTTGTGCACCAATTCCTCTGAGATCGTCTTATTAATCGTTAGCTTACTATGCAAACATGACAAGTGAAATCTCCCGCAGCTTAAACATGTGAGAGGTTGATCGCGCAGAGAATCGCTGAGCTTATGTGAGTGCGTGTGTAAAAGCAGCAGGATATATATTTTAGTTCTGCTGAGCCAAATAAGACAGGTCAGGGTGAAGAAGTGACAGCCAAAGAAAAGCTTACCACAAAACGGAGAAGTTATGACAAATCAGACTATAAGGCAAAAAGAAAGTGCAGCTTTATGGTTTCATGGACAAAAGAATTTCTGTGGCTGCGATATGATGAGCTAAATAACCAGGGCTGCACATAAGTGGTCCGCAGGTGCGCATTCGCTGTCAAAATAAAAAACATGCACAAGGGTTAGGGTTAAATTTAAAAACTGTACTTTTGAGTTAAAATATAAATTTATAATTTTAATAAATGAAAAATTAAAAAGGCATGAACATTTTTTTTTTGTATCGAAAAAATATCGAACCGTGACACCAAAGTATCGAACCGAACCGAACCGTGAATTTTGTGTATCGTTGCACCCCTAATATATATATATATATATATATATATAATATTCTGTAACTCTGTAACTTCTGTCGGTGCTGTGCTTTTTTGGAAATCGAATTTCCCAGAGGAACCCACCCGAGGGATTAATAAAGTTCTATCTTATCTTATCTTATCTCTTATCAGCCAGTAACCCCGGGCAAGAGCGCAGGCTGGACTGAACCCGGGACCTTGGTTCTGTGAGGCGACAGCGCCCCCGCCGTCCCCTGTGCCGGTCTGACCAGCATCCTCCTCCAGAGTCCGGAGATGCGTGTGATGGTCCTGATCAGCTGCTCCGGCACAAGCAGAGAGAAACACGCCAGCCTCCTCAGCAGACGCCGCAGCTCGCAGACCGCCGTGGTCCTGCACCGGCGTCCTGTCCTCCTCCACCTCAGACTCCCCGCTCCCTGACGTCCCGGCTCCATCCCTGAGTGAGGAGCAGCTGGAGACAGCGTAGCTCCCGCCTACAGAGGACATCCTATGAGCGTGAGGCGAGCTCATCGGTCCACGCCTCTGTGCTCGCAGCAGCAACGGACGCCATGTCCACACCAACGCGTTCTGTGTTGTGGCCTCCCGTCAGCACTGAGGCGGCGTGTTACGTCAAGGGAAACGCAGCGTTTTGGAAACGCTCTCCCAAGCAGATACATTTGAAAACACTCCATCGCAGTGTGGACTGCGTAACCGCAGGTGTTTGGAAACAATGATGCATTTCAGTCATGTGATGCAGTCATGTGACCAATAAGACAGCAGAGGCCGTTACACAGCAGCTGTTTGTCTGCAGCCCTGTTACCGTCTGTGCTCCTCGTAGCTTTTCTTCAAATTCTTTAACGCGCAGCAACAACTCCACCTCATCGTCGGTCCATTTTCAAAACTCGCTGCTTTTCCTCGACGTTCTGCTGCTGCGACATTTCAGAGCGCCGGAAAGTAAAGCGGCAGACGAGCCTCATGCATGCGCAGTACGGGACGTTTCAGTGAGGATGAACAGCTGTTCGACTGAAAACAACAGTGTGGACGTCGCCACCGTCAGGCTGTGTAGCTCCACTCACGCTGGTTCAAGTCCAGCGTTTGTGCAGCGACGTGGTCTACCTCCCCCCCCCTCCTCCCCCCCTGCCCTCCCCCTCCTCACCTGTTCGTCCTCCTGATGTCTCGGCTGTGATGTGTAGAAACTCCTGTCAACACTCAGCCTGAGGCCACAGCAACTTTCCACTGCTCAGCTCTGTGACGGTTTTGAATCCTCTCACTGGGTGATGGTGGTGGGTTTACAGCACCAGTGTTTCTGGGTACGTAGGGTTGCTGGTACGACTCTTTGGCTGGTCTTGGCTTTGAGGCTTTCTGATCTTCAGTGTTATGAAACTTTTTAGCATGCAGCCCTGAGCCTTCCTCTGAGGATGTGTCTGGTGGATATAAACACATTAACACACCAAATCCGAGAGGTTCTACTCGTCACTCAGAGGGTTCACTTGTCTGTGTGTCTGGTTTGCTAAAGGTCTGGAGGTTCAGATGTCCTGAAGGACCAATCATAACACCCATACAGTGTTATGATTGGTCCTGTATGGATATGAAGTTACGGGGAGCAGAGCTCTGCATGGGCTCACTCAGAGGTTTCACCAGTCCAGATACAGTGAAGACCAATCAAACCACTTAAAACCTCACAGAGGTTCCAGTGAACAGCAGCAGGTCAGCTGAGGCTTCTCTTGTTCGGGGGCTGTGATCCAGATTTGACTGAAGGCTGAAGAAAAGATTTTTAATGGAGCAGATTTGAGTGTTTTGTGTTTCTGCAGGTTTCACCAGTTTGAGTTTGAATGTGCTCAGAAAACAAACTGTCGCTGCTCTGAGAGCTGTCAGCAGGTGAGTCTCCCTGATGGTTGGGGGAGGAGCCGATGTGGTTTCACTTTAACGGACGTGAAACGAAGGATAGAGGTCGCCCTGAATAAAGCTGTCAGGATACCAGCGTGACGAGCCGCCCGCCAGCTCACCGTCAACTGTTTCAGCGCATCATCATCATCATCATCATCATCATCATCACTTAGCGCTTTAAACACATGCTGTTCACTAAAGAATCAAATTACATAAGAAAAAGTAAAATAATGACAGAATGAAAATGGCTTTAACGCGTCTTTGAAGTGAACAAGAAGCGGCCGCTCTAACGTGTGGAGGGGGGCTATTCCATCATTTAGGAGCCACCATAGAAAAGGCCCCGCCCCCTCTGGTCAGCTGACCTGAGAGACCGACAGGATGTGTGGGGATGAAGAAGCTCAGAGAGGCGAGACTGAGGGCACCGACAGCCAGAGAGGCCAGCACAGGGTCACATGCTCTGTTTGACCTGCGACAGCAGCGACTGGCTCACCTCCTCATTACTGTGGTGAGCTACACAAGTAAGAGCCTGGATCAGGTTCAAAGGTGCTGTCAGTCGCATTAAAAGATAAAAACTGGACTTCCCCACTGCTCTGATTTAGCTGTCCACTTTGAAACCCACGTCAGGAACAACAGGTTTAAAATAAACATCAGGATCCCAAATCTACACAAGAGCACTCACAGGGACACCAGGACCAAACAGGGACACCAGGACCAAACAGGGACACCAGGACCAAACACCTGCTGTCTTTTCTTTCAAATGTAAACAGTTTAGAGCCAACCGAGCTTTACTGTCATCCAGACGCCAGAGGTTTATGGAGACGCATCAATCTGCTTTAGGGGTGGGTAGATTTGGCAGAGGGGACAGAGGGACACAGAGGACAGAGGGGACAGAGAGGACAGAGACAGAGGGGACAGAGACAGAGGGGACAGAGAGGACAGAGGGGACAGAGGGGACAGAGCCCCGTCCTTTTCAATAAAGCTCAGACAATGACGTCAGGAGAAACTTGCAGACAGACTCGGTGCAGCAGTAAGAACCGAGTGTTACACAGGTGAGTTACGACTGTTGGAAGAGGTTAGGTCATATCTGCAGGGTCGGGGTGAGATTAGCTTTGTGCCGAGGTCAGACTGAGGTCAGACTGAGGTCAGACTGAGGTCAGACTGAGGTCAGACTGTCATATATGTAATAAACATGAGGGTGTGCTGCTGTCAGTTTCCCTCTCCGGCTCTCAGACTCCATCTATGTGACGTTATGCAAATATGCGGCAGCCAGACATGCTGCCACTTGCTGCCAGCTCCTCTGCCAGCCCTCGTGCTGATGTGCCCTTTAGCAACAGAGACTCTGTGATGACGTGTCTCATGGGGGGATTTACGCCCTCTGTAGTGCAGAGGGATGAGGTGGGCTCGGTCACAGCCGTGGGTCGCAGAGTGGGCTGACAGAGACTCGGCAGAGGTCTGAGCTCTGGCCTGTCTGTGATGTTTCTACACCAGCAGAGAGCACAAAGACAGCTGCAGGTGTTTGCGTCGTGCGATCTCCTGCGAGTGGATCAGGAAACATGCAGGCAGGGATTGTTAACGTTACCGTGGTGTTGGGGTTGCTGAGCTTCCTCTGTCAGGCGGACAAACACAGAAACTGCTGGTGTGTAAAGTTCTCGTGAGGACGTCCCGACCCGAGGAGGCACGCTGAGACACGAGCACGGCGTCATGGGGGTAATAACTGCTGCAAACAATAACAACGTGTCCCGCAGCTCCTGCAGACGCACACGTGGACAGGTGATTTATTAATGCAGCCGTTCAAAAGGAGCATCAAGACTCAGAGAGGGACGAAACAACGCTCCGCAGAGAGTCAGGCTGAAACAGAAACCAAAGGAGCGCCTGCCGTCATCGAGCCAATTCAATTCAATTCATAGTCGCCTGAAGGCACTTTATATTGTACAGTTGATCGTACAATAATAGATACAGAGATGAGTCCACTGTCAGAGGCCATAAGAAGATCATTTGTAACCTTCACTAAAGCTGTTTCTGTGCTGTGATGAGCTCTGAAACCTGACTGAAACTCTTCAAATAAACCTCTGCAGATGATCTGTTAGCTGTTTGACAACTACTCTTTCAAGGATCTTTGATATGAAAGGAAGGTTGGAGATTGGCCTATAATTACCTAAGACTGCTGGGTCTAGAGATGCTTTTTGAGTAAAGGTTTAACTACAGCCAGCTTGAAGGCCTGTGGTACATAGCTGATCATTAGAGATAGGTTGATCATATTTAAGATCGAAGAATTAATTAATGGCAGGACTTCTTTGAGCAGTTTTGTAGGAATGGGGTCTAAAAGACACGTTGATGGTTTGGAGGAAGTAATTATTGAAGTTAACTCAGAAAGATCAATTGGAGAAAAAGAGTCTAACTTAACATCAATGGTACTAAGAGTAGCTGTAGATAATATTACATCTGTGGGATGATTACTGGTCATTTTTTCTCTAATGATAAAAATGTTATTTGTGAAGAAGTTCATGAAGTCATTACTAGTTAACGTTAAAGGGATGGTTGGCTCAACAGAGCTCTGACTGTTTGTCAGCCTGGCTACAGAGCTGAAGAGAAACCTGGGGTTGTTCTTATTTTCTTCAATCAGTGATGAATAGTAAGATGTTCTGGCTTTGCGGAGGGCTTTCTTATAAAGCAGCAAACTATTTCTCCAGGCTAAATGATGATCCTCTAAATCTGTGACACGCCATTTCCTCTCCAGATTACGAGTCATCTGCTTTAGGCTACGTGTTTGAGAATTATACCACGGAGTCAGGTACTTCTGATTAGAGACCTTAGAACTGACCTCACAGCCCTTCGTTCCTTCAGTGGGCTGGTTTCAGTCATTATGCAAATGTCCTGTTTATAAGGTTGGAACCTGCAGGGTTCTTTTACACTTTGACAGAAGCCGGTTGAGTCTAATAACAGATTAAATGCTGTGTTGAGGCACGTTGAGCTGACCGAGCGTGAAAACATTCCTGACAGTAATCAGCGATGATGTGGGGAAAAACAAAACGCTAATAATGAAACTGCTCGTGGTTTTAGCAGCCTCACTGGGTCATGACCATCTTTTATATACAGTCTGTGGCCACACTGACCCCACCGTGCCGGACGACCCCGGAGACGTGTCCGTCCTCCTGTTTCAGACCCGGCACGTGGCTCCGGGTCCAGCTCGCAGGTTAGATGCTGCAGGGTCACTGATGATGTAACAGCTGTGACATCATTTCCTGTCTCACCCTTTAATGTTTGTGCTTTTTAAACTTCAAATATTCATTTGATTCTTTCTTCAATTTCGATCAAATTTATTTGTATTTTTACTCATTTTTGGTCCTTTTGCTCGTTTCTGTGGATCAATGAGTGTGTTTATTGATTATTGGTGAGACGAGTCACTCATGTTGCTTCGCTGTCGCTCATCATCGATCTGCTGTAACAAACCAGGGCTGCATAAATAAGCAAAGCTGCTCCATATTGAACACAAACACTGTCTCTGTGCTGCAGTAACAGCCTCTGTGTGGCGCTGCTGCCCCCGTGTGGCTGCACCGCAGACCTGCAGCAGCTGAAACTGAGCCACATGTTCCAGATGTTTTCCCTGCACAGCTGTTTCACACTCAGCCTTAATTTACTGATTCATCAGATCGAAATATGACTGATCAATCGAGGTGATCGGATTTGTTTGTTTACCTTCAGCCGAATCACATCTCCATTTCTGACTAAGTGAAATCAAGCTCTGGTTTACTCACAACTTTCTTAAACTTAATGGCAATAAAACAGAATTCATTTTAACAGGCACCAGATCAAAACTGACCAAAGTCCCGACCAGAAGTCACTGATCACTCTGATGTCACACCCTCCCCGCAGGTCCTGGTGTCATCCTCGACAGCACAGAAAAAACATCACTCAGCCTTCCTACTTTCATCTCCATAACATTGACCTCCTCCAATCAGTACACTATAAACATCTGCTCTGGATTTCTGTGATTTATGGTCCGTCTCATGAATCCCTCCATAAACTGCAGTTGGTTCAAAAACAGCTGCTCGTAATATTTCCAGAGCTAGATCCACTGAACATAGAACAGCTGTTCATTGGTTCACCTCCGTGTCAATTCCAACATCCTCCATATTTATCTGATCTTCTCCACCCACCCCCTCGTACACGCCGCTCTTCTCCAGCCTTCTGTCTGCTCCACCTGCTCGCCTGAGCACCGCGGGACTCTTCGTCAGGTCTCCAGACCACAAACTCTCTCTCACCTTTAAATCACGTCTCAAACTCATCTGTTCAGAGCAGCGTACAGCTGATCTGTCTCGGTCCATCTTTACCATAGTTGTTGTTGTTTTGACCTTATGGCTAAATTTTATTTTGCCATGTTTATTATATTTTATTGCTGCTATTGTAAAGTGACCTTGAGGTCTTAAAGGCGCCTGTGAATAACATGTGTTATTATTATTATAACAAAAACTGATTTTTGATCAGCACAGATCATCATCATCATCATCAGTATTCTTGTTGTTACACTTTAGCAGGTAAATAATACCTTAAAAAATGTCATAAAATTAGAAATTTTAACTATTACGAAGCTTTTATAACCTTTACATTTGATATTGTTTACATATATAATCAAACATGTTGTAATAATTTAACAATTAGAGAAAATATGTTGAACAAAATAATTTTCAGTCCAGATTTTATGTAAAAAATAAAAATGTTGTAATAAATTATTTTTCGATCCTTTTGTTCAGCACGTATGTAAATATAATAACGACCTGTTTCGTTAAAGCTCCCGTTCGTGTTTCACAGGTAACGTTTCAAACAGCTGTTGTCAGGTCAGTGCATCCTTCATTGCCTCCTTTACCTGAGGAGACACTGAAGCATCCTTTATGAAGGGGAGGAGGCGACGCGACCATCAAGATGTTTGTGCGGCTGCAGGAACGAGTTCAGACGCGTCACAGCGTTAACGACTTTAATAAGAAAAAAACAAAAACATCTGTGAAACATCTGCCTTCACAGTCCTGATCACAGATCAATACATCGATCATACAGAAACATTTTTCACTCAAACATCAACATCGTTCTTTATCTGAAGTCTGGATTTAAAATTCTCCTGCTGGATTAGCCTAGCTTAGCACAAACACTGGCAGTGGATGGAAACTGTTAGCGCAGCTGGAGGAAGAACTGTTCCTTTGGGGGTGGGGCTTATGAAGGGGGTGGGGCTTATGAAGGGGAGGCCGGGTGGGCTTCAGAGGGGTTTGGGCAGGCTGGAAACTTCCTGCAAGCACTCGTCATACGCTTCCTGGTACTCTTCATGAGGTTTGATGAGGATGACGCAGGTCGGCCTCTTCGAGCCCGCAGAGGAACCCAGATCCTGGAACAGAGTTTCACAATAAGAGTCAGGAAATGAAAAACACTTTAAAGCCAGAACTTTCACTGTTATGCCGATGACACCCTGCTCTATCTGTCCATGAAGCCAGATAACACATACCAATGAGTTAAACTGCAGGAATGTCTTAAAGACATAAAGACCTGGATGGCCGCTAACTTTCTGCTTCTTAATTCAGATCAAACTGAGGTTATTGTACTCGGCCCTGAAAAGCTTAGAAATATGGTATCTAAGCAGATTCTTCCTCTGGATGGCATTACCTTGGCCTCCAGTAACGCTGTGAGGAACCTTGGAGTCATTTTTGACCAGGACATGTCCTTCAACGCACATATTAAACAAATATGTAAGACTGCTTTCTTCCATTTGTGCAACATCTCTAAAGTTAGAAATATCCTGTCTCAGAGTGACGCTGAAAAACTAGTTCATGCATTTATTACTTCCAGGCTGGACGACTGTAATTCATTATTATCAGGAAGTCCTAAAAACTCCCTGAAAAGCCTTCAGCTGATCCAAAATGCTGCAGCAAGAGTCCTGACAGGGACTAGAAAGAGAGCAGATTTCTCCTGTTTTGGCTTCCTGTTAAATCCAGGATTGAATTCAAAATCCTGCTCCTCACATACAAGGTCTTAAATAATCAGGCCCCATCTTATCTTAATGACCTTGTAGTTCCATATCACCCTATTAGAGCACTTCGCTCTCGCTCTGCAGGCCTACTTGTTGTTCCTCGAGTATTTAAAAGTAGAATGGGAGGCAGAGCCTTCAGTTTTCAGGCCCCTCTTCTGTGGAACCAGCTTCCAGTTTGGATTCAGGAGACAGACACTATCTCTACTTTCAAGATTAGGCTTCAAACTTTCCTTTTTGCTAAAGCATATAGTTAGGGCTGGACCAGGTGACCCTGAATCCTCCCTTAGTTATGCTGCAGTAGGTGTAGACTGCCGGGATTCCCATGATGCACTGGGTGTTTCTTCTTTGCTCACTATGTGTTAACAGACCTCTCTGCTTCTCTCATCCCAACCAATCACAGCAGATGGCCCCGCCCCACCCTTGCTCATAGGGGGTCATATGATTGTTGGGTTTCATATGTTCATAAGTTAAAGACAAAAAAGGATTATTGTACTCGGCCCTGAACATCTTAGAAATATGGTATCTAACCAGATTCTTACTCTGGATGGCATTACCTTGGCCTCCAGTAACACTGTGAGGAACCTTGGAGTCATGTTTGACCAGGACATGTCCTTCAACGCACATATTAAACAAATATGTAAGACTGCTTTCTTCCATTTGTGCAACATCTCTAAAGTTAGAAATATCCTGTCTCAGAGTGACGCTGAAAAACTAGTTCATGCATTTATTACTTCCAGGCTGGACGACTGTAATTCATTATTATCAGGAAGTCCTAAAAACTCCCTGAAACACCTGTTGTTGTGATTTGTTGCTGTATAAATAAAACTGAATTGGAAGCACACAGACTTTTCAAAATAAGAGAAATTATCCCAACACTAAAAGTCAGGAAATCACAAAAGATTTGAAAATAAGAGTCTGAAGCTGACGCGTGCTCACGTGTCACATGATCAGACGTTTGATTTGATTGATTGGCTGAAGCTCAGCCGGTCATCGACTAATCAGAAGGTTGGTGGTTTGATCTGCATGCAAGAAAGCTTTTCTACTGAAAACGTCTCGATGCACACTCGATCATCTTTTTTTTTTTTTTTTTTTTTTTTTCTAAATGACATCAGAAACAGCAGTATGCGACATTACGTGATGGCAGAGCTTCAGTTCATCCTTTGTCATTTTTTTTTTTTTTTTTTTTTTAATAAATAGGACAGGGGGAATGAATGAGAGAGAGAGGGGGAGAGAAAAAAAGAAAACCAAAGGGGAGAAGAGACGGTGAGAAGGGGGGGGAAGAGAGACAAAAAAAACAAAAAAAAAAAAAAAAAAAAAAAACTCCTGGGTCACCTGTATGGAGAAAAAAACAAACAAACAAACAGAGGAGACAGCAAACAACAAAGAGCAACATAATAATAGAGAAAACAAAGCACCATCACAATAAACTAGCTAGTCATAGATATCAGTATTTACTAAGTAATAAACGATATTGTGCAGCACGCAAGATAGACAGCGCACAGTGTGCTTTGAGGCAGCAGCCAAGAAAGCTTTAGTCCGCGTCTGTGAATACCCATGTGTGCATACCTGTGTGGATCAGCATGCTTGCATTCCAAAGGTTTCTCCATGTAATGATCTGCTAGGGAGTGTGGGGGGGCCTCAGCCCCGTCCTCCAGGGTGTGAAGCGGGTATGGAGGAGATCAAAACTCCAGACATCCAGAGGCCCCCAGAACACAAGAGACCATGGAAGACCAACAGAGGGGCAGCCGCGCCACTGTTCCAGTAAGAGCTGAGGAGAGTCCCAGATGAGGGCTCACTCAGCAGCCGCGGAGCAGAAGCCAGGGGGGGTTGCAGTGACGCGCCCGTGAGCTCCGCCGGCCCCCAGCTGCGCCTGAGTGACCGAGCCCTAGGCCGAGAGGCCGGGGGCACCCCACCTCCAAAGGGGGCCCGAGCGAGCCCCAGGCCCCAGGCCCCGACAAGCGGCCGCCAAGGAGTGAGCCGGTGTGTACCCGGACGCCCACCCCCAGACACAAAGAACCACCAACACACCGACACCTGAAGGAGTCCGCCACCGGCAGGGGAAGTGGTGGTGGGTGGAGATAGGCCTCCAAACCTTGGAGGGCCTGAGGTGTCCCCAGAGAGGTGGCGTCTGATACCCAACCTGACATATAGACACAGACATACAGGCACACACAGACACAAACATCCATTCCCACCCTCATGCTCTCATATGCACTTACTCCACACTCAACCAACGTGGAGACAGACATAAAGAGACGCTGTACACACAATCACACTCCCCAAGCGTACTCTACAATCCGGGTCTAGGTACCCTTGCCCCTGGAGGGGGGAATTGCACCCAGACCCAGGTGGTGTTACCCTTTTCCCTGCGGTGGGGAGAGGCAGACCACCCCGACTCCGCAGCAGCAGGGAGGCCCCACACCCCAGACCGCAGTCGGACGGCCAACTCCTCCTACTAGCCCTCCCGCTCCAGCAGGCCGCAGAGAATGGGGGTGGGAGAAGACTCCAAACCTCCCTCCACCCGCTCATTGTAGTGTTGATGCATATGTGTTCTAAGGTGCAATTAAAACCCAGGAGGGCTTGGAGCTACCTGCCAGAGAGCAGCAGGTAAGCGCATAGTCCCTCCTGCTAACCCTCAATGACTAAGTGTATTTAAAATTGAGAGGTGGGCAACGACGTCAGGGGTGAGGTATACACCCTGATGGTGATTTGGACTCCGTGATTGTGCCCACCCCCAAGATCCTATATGTATGTGTAATGAGAGTGTGAATAATGTGAATGTCTAAGTTGTGGGATAAAATTGAGGCAGAGGCAGCCAGAAGGGGACAGGGGGGGGGGGGGGTAGCCTCCTCTGCACCCTGGTGACATACCCCCACTCCAAGGCCCTGCATGTGTGGGTGGTTGTGGAGGAGCGGGAAGAGGGAGGCAGCTGGAGATGGGGAGGGAAGGAAGGGAGGGGCAGGTAACCCCTCCCTGGGGCCAGCTCCCCCGCTGACCCCAGTAGGCACTCCCACCCTCCGCGACCCGCCAGGGAAGGGGGGCCCAGGCCCATCAGACCGGGGCCCAGTGCAGTAGCGCCCCCCGGCTCCACAGAGCCCTGGACAGTCCACCCAACCCCACCACAGAGAAAACTGCACCCACCCCACCAACCACACATCTTCCAGACTACATAAGACGGTAAACGCCCAGGCTGAGATCTTCCTCCACCTCTCCTGTATCTCCCCCTCCTGCAGAGAGTTCCTGAGAGAAGAAAGCTCCTGCCAGATGTGACCATCCCCCCCACCAGTTGAAGAGCCCCCCAGGCGGCTCGATGCACCGGCGGCACCCTGCTCCAGGGCCGGGCCCCCATGCACCCACCCGCCCACAACCCCGGCAACACACCAACCAGGACCCGAGCCCCCGAGGCCCGGCCCGGGCCCCCGCCCAGAGACGGAGCACCCCCAGAACCTCACGCCCATCCCGGACCCACCCAGGGGCAGCCAGGTTGCCAGGTCAGTAACCCACGTCCGTCAGCACAGACCCTCCCCTAGCCCCGCTGCACGCAGCCGCGAGGAAACAGTCACCTGAGAGCCAACAGAGCCCTCAACCGGACGTGACCGCTACCCCGGGTTGAGCCCCCCAAGGAAGATGCCTCCGGGGAACCCCCCGACGCCCTAAGCCTGTCCCTACCCCCTCACCAATCACAACAGTGAAGGCGGGACCAAACTATGACCCCCCACCCCCACTAGGTGATGGAGCTGATAAAAGGGGCCCAGAGCAATTGATCTGATGTGGTGGCAGAGGCTGTGTCAAGACTAATGTAATCTAATAGATAATTTCTATATTGGTTAGAATTAAGATTATTTTTATTTTTCCAGTTCATGAGGACTGTTTTCTTGGCTATGCATAGGGCAGTGAAAATCATATGGGCTATATTCTTTTCTGAAGTGACATTATCTAAGCTGCCCAACAAACACACTAAGGGGGAAGTTGGAATGTTACATTTCAGACACTTTGATAAGTCTTCACATATCTCGCGCCAAAACTTCTGCACTGGTGGACAGAACCAAAGAGCGTGGATATAATTGTCTGGTGTATTGCCTTGACAGTGTGAGCAGTTGTTGGAAGATGTAAAGCCCATCTTGAACATCCGATGACCTGTATAGTGCACTCTATGAAGTATTTTGTATTGTATTAATTGCAGACTGGGATTTTTAATTAATTTAAAAGTTTTTAAGCAAATCTGAGACCAGAAGTTTTGGTCTAGGTTGACTGATAAATCTGCTTCCCACTTTGCAGTAGGAAGGGATATTGATTCATCTAATTTAGAAAGTGTTCTGTATATTTTAGATAATAATTTGGGGGATTTAAGAGTAAGAAAATGTGCCGCACTTAGTGGTGTTTGTAATTCAACTCGATCATCCAGGGAAGTAAATCTGCAAAAGTTGATTCTGTTCATCTGGATGTTTTCAATGGTGCTCATGGCCACTGATCAGCGGTCATGAGAATCTGCATAATTAAGATTAAGGAGCTGACCCCCCAGCCCGTTGTTCCTTCAGTGGGCTGGTTTCAGTCATTATGCAAATGTCCTGTTTATAAGATTGAAATCTGCAGTCAGCTGAGACTGAAGAAGCAGGGTTCATACGCCTTTTTCAGGGTCAAATTCAAGCACTTTTCAAGCACTTTCAAGGTCCCTTTTCAAGCTTTTCCAGCACCCCCCCCCCCAAAAAAAAGAATGCATGTTTCGATTCGCGTCACCTCAGTAAGACCATGTGAAAATGAAAACAAATCATCCCAGGTGAACTTAAACATCTTTGTTCACCTTTTGTTAAGAAACAGAAAAACAAACCACTGCAAAAGGAAACGGCCTTCTATACATCGTGTATAAACTCAAAATGCACCTTTCACTTAAAATTAAGTCAAATCAACTCGTTAGATATTCTTCTCCTGTTGACCCCCCCAAAAATAAATAAGTAAGTCTTCTCATCAGATATTGATGCTTCTTTCCTGTAGGAGACAGATGTTTGTTTGTTTTTTAAGTTAATTCCCAATAAAACCTTTTGCTAACTACGTCGCTGTCTGTATCATTGCTGAAGGCCTAAACGTCACCTTTGAAGTGTTTGTGCTGATAACATCATGCACAGTCAGACTGGAGAACAGCACAGACTGGGAGGCTCTGAACACATCACATACTTCAATTCAACATATAAGACTTTAAGGATGCACAAGCATCCACTTAAAATATTTAATTTATCATCTGTCATATTATTATGTACAAGTCCAGTGTATTTTGTTCATCTGCCTTAAATAAACAGGCAGCCTTACAGTATGAAATATTCATGTACAAACACACATAACTGTGTGAACTGTCTCAGCAGCTGATTGTGCCCCACAGGCCTCAGTGTGAGCTTGAAGACATTTATAATGTTGAAGTGGTTTAATGTGTCGGTGCTGACGATAAACACAGTTTGAATGAAACTGTGGTCGCACAGAAACAAGAGGCTATTCTTTGGATCAGTCATATCACCATCACTTCACCCAAAAGCACCAAGTTAATACTCAAAGAAGCTGCAGCTATACACACAAATATAAAGAGTACTTTTAGCCTCTGACCCTCTGGGTCCAGGGTTGATTTGTTCTCTATCTTTCACCTTTAAAAACTGTTTATCTTGCCAATCTGTTATTTTCTCATTTTGACAAACTGTTTCAGCACAATTGATCTAAATTCAGACAAAATTTAAAATACGAGTAGAAAGAGATATTACTGACTGCAAAACCCACAAACATGTTTACACTGCAGTCTGCTGTTGGTGGCTTTTTTGCAGCAACTGTGACGTTCACTACTAGAACTGACACACAAAACAACGACTACACACTAACTACAAAATGCAACACACTAACTTGAGACTCCAAACATGGCAAACGTCACAAACCTCCCTCTCTCTCTCGCTCACTCCTAAAACCACCTCCTCTTCCCAAACAACCAGGTGCCACATGTTGCCGTATCATTTTTTGATTGGTCCACACGTTAACATTTTTCCACCAATAGGGATGGAGTGTTTTTTCTTTTTTCACTCACAAGCAAAGCGTGCTTGCTGGCGCTCTCCTTAGAAAACGCTGTTTTTACCGTTTCTTCCCGGAGGAAACGCCACTGTTGTAACAAACAAACAAACATCGGTTTTACGTTGCCTATCAACACAGTTTAAACACTGATACATAGTTTGAAATCTGCACATTCGACCCAAGTTGAAATGGAGACTGGTCCCAGAGGGTTAACCAGAAAGCCTACGTTAGCTAGTTATGTATCAGGCTAATGTTTAAAGCTTTCACTGGAGTAAATGAACTCATATCACTGCTCAGTAATGTTAGCTAAGCTCACAGCATATCCCATAACAGCGCTGCCATACTGCATCACACTCAGTGCATCTCAATCATGTCTCCAGCGAGTTTGATAGCAAAATAATAATCACAATTTAAAAACAGCGTGTGTAACGTACACGTACTGGAAAATATTTACTAGCACTCACCTATCATGACTGGAGAGCACAAACTCCGCCATTGTTGTTTTCCATCAAACACTCATTAAAACAGCGACCTACAGGTATGTTAGCGCACTCATCCCCGACTGTCCGAGGGAGGGGCGGGGCCACACGGTGAAACAGATGCAAGGCAGCCAGGCGGGGAAAATTCGCGACTCATTTTATTTCTATCTGATAAGAAAACGATTCAATCAGTTATTTGTGGTGAATGAAACACAGCTACACTTTCAAGCACTTTTAAGCACCACATCTGAAATTCAAGCACTTTTCAAACCTTGAAAAGACAACATTAAAATTCAAGCATTTTCAAGGATTTCAAGCGAACGAACCCTGAAGGAGTCAGCTGATGATGACGAAACGTTTCTCCCACTGAAAACGTCCAGATGAACAGAATCGACTTTTGGAGCTTCAGCTGAAAAGTTTGTTTTGTGAGTCGTACAAAGTGTTGTACAAGAACCAATCAGCTTCTCCGACATCCTCACCAACTGTTTTCTACAAGACGTGAGGTCAAATGAGCGCCACAGCCACAGACGGTGCACGCTGTCCAAAGACAGAGTAAGAGCTGAACTCCTGATTGTATAATCTGCTGCCTGGGGAGCGCGGGCAGCCGGAGCGCCTGCCGGCAGCCGGAGCGCCTGCGGGCAGCCGGAGCGCCTGCGGGCAGCCAGAGCGCGGGCAGCCGGAGCGCGGGCAGCCGGAGCGCGGGCAGCCGGAGCGCGGGCAGCCGTGTCCACATGGTCAGAAACAGCAGGCAGAGACACGGACGCCTGCACACTCGTACGGACCGTCTGAGACGTCACATTCACACAGCGCTCTGAGACACACTCGTGTCGACTGTAACGTTTTCCTGCTGCGCTGAGGAAAGTGCAGCGAGCAGTGCACACACATGCTGTGTGAGCGGCGCTCTGCAAGCACAGACTGAGTTTCAGCCACGCCCATGACGCCTCCATCCAACCTTGACAGAGCGACGCGTTCAGAGCCCGCCCCCATCAGGTGACAGACCTTCAGCACACCTGTCCACTGTCACTCACCACTTTAGACGGGATGTAGGCGTACGGCAGGCTTCTGTCCTCACACATGACGGGCAGGTGGGAGTAGACGTCGATGGGCAGCGTGTCGCCCGCCATCACCACGATGCTGCAGACACATCAGAAACACATAAACACACCTGTGATCGTCACGAACACCTGGACACACCTGAGGACGCGCTGGAAGGTGCAGCAGCGGCTCACCCTTTCTCTCCTTTGTTGATGAACTTCTGAACTTCTTTGACTCCTCGTCGGATGTTCTTCACTTTGGCAGCTGGACGATAGAAACAGAGACACATTGAACCAGACTCCAGTCAAAAACCTGCAGTTTTAAGCTCAAGTGCAACATGAAGGATCTGCGCCTCCTTCAAGCCCAGTCCAGCTGCAAACTGCATTTAAAGTGAGGAGGAGCACATCTGGATGTTTAAAGCTCTAACATCTGCAGTGTGAACACATCGTTCACATGATTCCCGACAACAAAAGTTCCCTCACAAACCAAACTGTGAAGGAGATTTTCTCACATACTAAAAACACTTCAAAATAAAAGCACATGCAGCTGCCTTTTAAAACGCCCAGTGTAACCGGAAGCGGTTCTGACTGAACCTTTCACTGAGGATGACGCTGTACAAACAGCCGCTGATTTCTCACAGAAAATTACCAATAGATTAGAAACTGTGCATCTATAAACGACGTGTTTACGGCCGAATTAACCAGAAGCTTTAGACGACTCGAACACTTTCTTATTTAAAGTCCTACATCGACTCTAACAACTGCAGAGCAGAAAGAAACCGTTAAATTCGTGAATTTTTAAACAGAGTTCGGCGCCACCTCCACGAGAACAGCAATCTCCAACATTTCCCGGCCGTTATTCTTCTTCTTCTCACCTTTTTTCACGCATTTGTAGAGCTTCTTGCTGAGTTTTTTGGAGGCCAGCGGCTGAGCGATCGGGTTCAGGTGAGCGATCAGCTCCTGGTACGACCTGTCGGTGCCCCCGGTACCGGCTTCTTCACCCTCCTCCGAAACTTTCTCCTTCTTCACCTTCGTCATTTCTGATCGATAATCACTGGTGATCGATACCCGTTTAATTGTTTTCTGCTCGGACTCCTGCCTGCTGATCACAACACGCACACAGAAAAGACCCCACACGTGTTTCAAGACTCTTTCTCTGCCGTTTATGAAAATGCTGAACCACAGCGCCACCAGCGGCCCGGAGGGCAGCGGCAGCACCACCCTTCAAAATAAAATACCAAACTTCCTTTTTTAGGTTTAGTCAGAATTTTACTGACACGTCAGAAAATTTCCTCGTAAATATATATCTATATCTATGTCTATAAAGAGATAAATAATAACATTAAAAAAAGTGAAAGTTTAAGTGAAGAGTTTTGGATTCAGTAAGAAGGAAATAATTTCCCCCTAAAATCTAAAAACCAGCTTCACTGTGTGGACACTCGAATTTTCTTTCATTACAAGAAGCTAACAAACAAATTAATTACTGCTTATCAGAATAATCTGAAGAGAGTATGTTATTAATATTTTTCTTATAAACGTAATGATCAAGTTTTATTGCAAAGTGACACGACAGTAAAATGAAAAACTGCTAAATGAAAAGTAATGAACAGTATAAGACCTTTGATTCCACATACACATTACTCATAGTGTTTATTTCATTACATTTGATCGGGAAGAAATAAAAAAAAAGTTTAAATACAATTTCCATTTTTAAAGGTTTTTATTTTGTCAGTATTGAATTTGGCTAGAAGCCAAACCTGAATTGTGTAAAAACATTTAAATGATTTCATGTGAATTGGGAATCCTGAAATCACCTTCAAAGCTCACACAGACTGAATATTTGTGCAATGATTAAATATCAGATCTGAGCTTCTCTCCACAGTCTCGATTCATCTTTAAGCTCAGTCACAAGCATGAATTTAATTTTAATGAATTTAAGCTAACAAACATCTAAATCGAGTAAACAGATGAACAACATAACAAAAACTGGTTTGTTAAAAACAAATAACTGATAAACACAGTAAACACTGATGATTATTGATTTGTCCTGGTGCGGAGCTGGGCCACGACGGCCGGTCTGGAGCAATGACTTCACGCTGATGACATCATCACTGGCGGATGATGTCACTGCATGGTGGGGAGCTTCTGCTTCTTCATCTCGGTGGCCATTTGACACCAAACGCAGGGCAGACAGAAGGTGGAGCACAAACAGTCGGTGCAGAGGTTCCCCTGAAACAGGCAGAGTGAGCCACACTGACTAATGTTAGCTTAGCGGCTGCTAACTACAACCAAACGAGCGTCTCAGCGCCACCTCGTGGTCCTACTTTGATGCCGTAGCGCTGACGCAGCGACACCCTGATGGCCATCGTGATGGGACGGACGCAGCCGAACACGTCCAGCAGGGGGAGACAGAGACACTGACCGAACTGTTTGGTGGTTCGACAGACGAAGCAGGGGCAGCACCAGAAGGCGAAGCAGCCTGAACGACAGACGACGACAAACAAACTGAATAACGACATGAAACAAAGTAACACAAAAAACTGAAAAAAACAAGAGCAACAAACTGCAAACTCTAAATAAAAATAAAAACAGCATCTTTATATTTGATTTAAAAAAAAGTTCAATCATAAAATATGAATTGTTTCCTTTTGTTTAACAAATAAACGTATTGTTTACACTGTAGATGCTGCTTAGGTTCAGACCATGTTTTTGTTTTTTTAAAGATGCGAGTAAAACCAAACCTCAGCTGATGTTGTTAGCCTTTGGATGGATTCACACACTGATGATAATTTGACGCTTTTTGAATGGAGTTTGGTGCAGAGCCTCAGCAGCTGCTCTGAATATGAACTCATCAAAGAACCAAAGAAGCTTTGTGTCTGATTCTGAACTTTGGGACATTTTTAGATTCAAACTGATTCAGTGTGAATGAACGAACATGTGACCTCAGTGCTGTTTATATTCTGATCTATTTAAAATGATAAACTTATTTAAAATCAAAGGAAAACAGATGACAGCTGATGTTTGTCTCTGTGGAAGCTGATAAATTAAAGAACGAGTGTTTGTTTATGTTCAATTAGATTCTTATAATAATTCTTATGAGCTGTTAAAGCGTCGGCTGCATGCCCGTGTCCAGCTGTTAGTCTGGTCCCGAGTGTCAGCGTGGGATCAGTGAAGTCCGCTCTGATTGAAGCGTGGTTGTTACTCTACATTGCTTCTTGTCGTCGCAGCAGTCGCAGATCCCTGAAGCCCAGTCAGCTTCCACCGAGGAAACGAAGAGCTGCTGAGGCTGCGTCATCACCGGCCGGCTCATCGTCACACCTGTGGTACCCAGTCGTTAGTGATCATTTATTAACAGATTCCATAATCATCACAAGTGTGCGTTAGTACAAGTTATTCACACGGGTCACTGCCTCCCTGAGTTAGCAGGGTAAAGGTCAAAGTTCATGACAGGACATGAGAAAAAGATTGAACCCTCTCCTAGAGTTAGGGTGAGGAGCTCCAACCTGAACCGCTGCGCCACATCGAGAGGAGCCAGTCGAGGAGGTTTGGGCTCCTGCTGGGCGTTTGAAGCATGTCGTACTGACGGAGGCCCCGGGACAGAGCCGGGACTCACGGACAGATCGCAGCTCCTGACTGGTGTGAGTGAGGGACCCTGGGCTTACAGCTGCTGGAAGAGTATAGCCTGGTTGGAAGAGCCGCCAGGCAGCTTGACTTAGGTTTGCAAAGCTGCACCTGAACTAACCACAAGAACCAAAGATCAGAGAGCTGTGCATGGATGCTGCGAGCCTCAATGACCTGCAGCTGTAAAGAAGAGTGGACCAAAACTCGCCCACAGAGATGTGACCCACAGAAACCAGCACCGAGACTTTATCTACAAACTGCACTGTCACAGGAATGCAGAGAGCCGTGTGAGCAATGGGAGAAACAATAACAAGAAACATCCGAGAACGTCGGCACTAACAGCACGACGCAGCCACAGAGGAGAGAAGACAAACCTCCACGGTCCAAAGAGTCAGGTCCACTTCCTGTGATCTTGAAAGGATCATGCAGCTGTCACGAGTTCAAGCTTTTACTTTGATATTTTACAAACAGGAAATATGAGGTTACATTAAACTATGTACACAAGTCACACAAACCACATTAAAAAGTCGAGTGAAATTCTCGCACACAAGAATTTCACTCGCATGTGCTGTGCCAGTGTGCCTGCACATGTGATGTGACAATAAAAGTGATTTGATTTGATTTGACAAGTCACACAAACCACATTAAAAAGTCTTATCAAATCCAAATGTTGCTGATGATTTTTGAAAAAATATGAAGCTCGAGGTGAAACAGTTCTCATCACCGTCTACACCAGGACTCGAGTGTCCGTGATCCAGCACAGCTGATTTAAATGACTAAATTATCTCCTCAACATGTCCTGAGGTTCTCCAGAGGCCTGGTAATGAACTAATCATGTGATTCAGGTGTGTTGACCCAGGGTGAGCTCTATAGAGAATCCCCCATGTTTGTATCCTGTGGACGCAGTGAGGATGAATGAAAATACCAAATATTTTGTCACACGCTGTACAGTCATCATCAAGCCCAAGACTGTGATCAGTGGATATACACAGACACGGGTAAAATAAGACAATATTTGCATGGAGTTTGGTGTGGAGTTCTACCAGCTGCTCAGGGAACATTTTAAAGGTATAACAACAACATTCATGTGAGACAACGTGACAGGAATGTTAGAATAACTGTTTCAAACCATTGAAGAAGCAAAGAGCAGCAGACACACAAACCCACTAACACACAAACCCACAATCCCAGCTGCTGCGACTAAAACCTGAACAATAATGAGATGATATAAAAGTGGGATCGTCTTACCTGTGTGACTGATGTGGTCGCTCTGATTGGAGAGGTGAAGGTTTCGGATAAACCTGATGGAGTTCAGGTGGGCGGAGCCTGCTGAACTCAGCTGCATACGAGGTCTCATCTCGTTCATTTAAAATGTGTTAAAAACAAGTTTGATTATTTATTTAAACTGGTTTCATTCAACTTTATAAAAATATATAAATTAAAATAAAACACTTTATATGTTCCAGTTTTTTTTTTTTAACCTGTATGTCAGATTGAGACATTTGCAATGCAGTTTAACATAAACTGCCTCATTTACAGTCAGTGCTGAGTGTAACGTGTTATCATCACTTGCTACGTTACTATAATCACATTACATTCTCAGTAATGCAGTAAAGTAATGCATTTAATCACTGCAGGACGGACAGCAGAGCAGCCACACAGCTGTGAACGTGACTTTTATGTCATTGCACAAAAGGATGAGAGCGTGACGGTAAAGTGGAGACGGCTCCAGGACAGAAGCAGCAGCACTGCTAACACAACTCGTGCTGTCCGATGGCTCTTCAGTCCAACACTGTATTTTAGTGTAATTTATCAATTCTGAATGTTTTGGGAAAACATTTTATTAAAAGCTTCGTTTGAATGTTTTTACTATGGAGAACACACCCGGACAAAAGTTTCAAATCTTTTGTCCTCCAGGCCTGCAGCTGTACACTCGCTGTCTTTGGATCTGTCCCCCCCCTTCCATATTTGACATAATAGTATGATCCTAGTGTGTCTTTGCATGTGATTGGCTGCATGGTGTGCCCGTCAGTACAAAGTACCGCCTGCCTGGACTCTCATCAGGGCTGAGCAGCAGGTGCTGAATAGCGATGATAAATTTGATTCTTTTTACTGAATCGGATTTTAATGACTCACTCACCAAAGTGAATCGAATTTTTGAGTCATTTGAGTCACTGAGTCAGTTGACCAGAGAGTGCAAAAATGTACATTTTCACTCAAACTTAATTTGCTAAGATGAGTGATTGTAAAAGAAAACAACTATCTTATAGAGCAAAAAATAGCAAAAAAAAATCTAAAGGGAACATTTATTTATTTTTCCTCAAATGTGTCAAATATATATTTTCTCATCTAAATGTCCACTGAGCTGTGAGCCAGGGGGCGGTAATGGACCTTAACATTGGTCGCCAACCAAGAAGAAGAAGAAGCTGTGAGCCAGGAGGGAGGGGGTGAGTAGCTCAAATGTGCTGTTAGCATGTTAGCAGAGCGATGCTACTGTGAACCGAGGAGCTATTGTCTTGATGTGAGCTTCTACTCAGGGTTTTTTCTTCCAGTTCAGAGCAGAAACGTTGTTGTTAAGATACTGGATGTTGTGTTTTTCTCCACAATTTTAATTATAAGCTAGACATATTTCTACTAATGGAATTAGTTTGCTAACAGCAACAGGGATGAGTCAGTGAGTCAGTTGGGCTTGTGAATCATGATTCACGAGTCAGTAAAATGATTCTCGAGTATTGAACGATTCGTTCATGATTCGCGCATCACTAGTGCTGAACATTCGGCTCTCCCTGAGGAGTCTGCTGTTATGAGCGACACATCACCATGCTAATGCTAAGCTAACGGTAAGCTAGCCACAGACTCAGTGATGTATGCAGACTCCAGCACAGCAGCCAGAGCCTGAACTTCACCAGGTAACAGTCAGGCTGCTGTTTCTACCTGCTCATGTCTCTACAGTAGAATCACCGTGGCGACCGCCTCTCTGTGCTGAGACATCCGGTGTGTCCTCACGAGGAGTTCATGACGGTGTGCTTAGCCTCAGGTTTACAGTATATTATGAGACCGTGTGTTTCAGGTCATTTTACAGAGACGTGAAAGTAACAAACATACTGCATTACATTTAAGAAAAGGAACAAGTAATGTGTAATAGATTACTTTTCTTTATAGTCACTCTGTAGTTTGAGTAAATGTGGAGTATGCAGTGGAAGGATCTGAATAATTGTAAGACATATTTAGATTTTAATGCATAAAACACAATAATATAATAAAGTTTTTTATATTTGAGGAGCGAGGGAGAGCCAACATGTCAAAAACAACAAGAATGTTGTACTTTATACGAGATGTGCCACAAATTATTACTATGATTATAGTGATTAAGTCACTAACGGGCAGAGATGGGCAGTAACGCGTTACAAGTAACGCATTACTGTAATCCGATTACTTTTTCAATTAATGAGTAAAATAAGAGATTACCTTAGCAAAAACGGTAATTAGATTACCGTTACTTTCCCGTAGGAACGCTGCGTTACTGCGTTACTAAAACTGTGATTTTTTGCGAGAATGTCTCACGACAGTGACGTAAGCGAGTGCGCCGTTCGTGACAACAGCTTTGTGCAGATCAACAATGGATCATATATCGAGTGCAGAGAGAGTATGAGCGTGCAGCGTTTAAAGCGTGGAAGTACTGACCTTACTTTGAGTTTGATTCCATAAAAAGTGACAAAAACATTAGTGTCCGCTGTGCGTGGGAAGAAAACTTCTTTTTACAGGGAAAAAACCCCTAAACTTCCAACAAGCACCGAGTAGCTACGACGTAATGGGAAACTCACAGAGAAACTCGCGGATTCTTCAACTGACCGCGGCACACCTGCACCAGGGTAAACCTCCGCCTACCCCACTCCTGCTTTACAGGTGAAAATAGAGCAACAGGACCGCTGAGTCTTTGACTTTATTTATTTTCTGCTGTGGTTTACTTGATTTTTAGAATAGAATAGAATAGAATAGAATAGAATAATCCTTTAATTGTCCCACAAGGGGAAATTTGTTTTGTGCATAAACACAAAAATTTTTATTTTATGTGCAGAAAATAGGTTTAAATGTTCAACAAACAGAGAAAATGTTTAAAGGATGAAAAACTAATAGCTATAAAAACTCTGATCAAAGAAGTTCAAAAATTTTTTCAAATATTTTATTAAATCTGAGAAAAACCTGAAATCATACCAGATCTTTCACAATAAGAGCTCATTTGTATTTACATGTTAGTCTGTTAACCACCTGCTGCCTACAGACCCTCCCACCTGAGGGAGATTTACCACCTGAAGCTCTCTGATTGGACAGAAATGAAGGCACAGCTCTGGCTCAAACTCCAGAAAGCCTGTTGTTATTCGTTATATCGTCTTCAGCCCCGGCAGCTGAGTGGGCGGAGCCTCAGAGCTGCAGAGGTAGTTCTCGTATACGCCTTCGCTGCCGCTGATGTGGTACACGGCGTCCCCGGCGGAGCTTTTGCTGTGAAGCTGCACAGCAGACGACGTGGAGCTGAAGCGGGCCGAGGTGTCGAACTGCTGAAACTTCTGAGGGCTGAGACACGAGAGCCGAGAGTCAGCAGCTTTAATTATTATTAAATGTCTTCATAGTTACTTCCTGTACAGAATAAAAGACTTCCTGTGGAGACGTTCTAGACTCATTTGTAGGATTCTTTAAAGCTGCTGAACTTTCAGGGAAATTTGTAGAAACTATGTTGACTTGAAATTGGAAAATAAACTGCAGATAAATGATCAGCGGAGTGAGCGTTAAAATAACGAGCGGGCTGCAGCTTCATGAGGATGCTTAAAGGGTCTGAAGCTCGCTGCTCAGTTTCCGCTCGTTTGAAATTGGCTGTGTGGTTTGTGGTTTTGGACACATCTGGTTTCAGTCTGAGCGCGTGTGAAGACGTTATGATGAAGCTGTATTGACAGACTGAAGGCTGAGAAATCGTGAAAAGCTCATAGATGTCGTCCTTCAGTGCCGTCGATGATCGAGGCGCTGAGCCGCGTCATTTATTCAGGAGACACAAAGAAGAAGTCCATGATCATACTCACCGTCTGCAGAGCAGCTTCAGGCCTCCTGCTGCAGAGACACAGAGGACAGACAGACGTGAGCTGTGGGCGACCTCGTGCCCCTGTAAACATTTGAAACCCTGTTGCAGCCGCCATCTACAAACCACAGAGCTGCCCGGACACGCACACCGTGGCCGAGCTTCAGCTGGGCGAGCTGCTCTGCAGATATGAGCTTCTGATCATTACAGTTACTTTGATGGGAAGTTAGAAGGCGTCATAAATGGAGTCACGAGTGCTGAAACTGAACAGGATGGATGTTTATCTGGATCCCATCCTGGCACCAAACGAAGGTGGAAACACATCAGGCTCAGTGCAGAACTAAAGCTTTGTTTTGGCTTCAGAGTTTCACACTCACTGGATGTGAAACTTCAGACAATAACAGAACTGAAAGGTTTTCCATCTCTGATCATCTGAAGTTAGGTCGTGACTGCGTGAGGGCGTCACTCGCAGCATTCAGTGTGGAGGTGAGGTTCTGACAGTCGTCTTTGATCAGTAACATGAGAAACAGCAGTGGGTCAAACATGTAACGCAGCTGTGGCGAGCTGAAGAACTCACCGATGAGGAGCAGCAACACCGAACCCAGCAGCACGTAGAACACAACGCCCGTCAGAGCTCCGCCCTCCTGCTTCTGCAGACACACAAACACACAGCGGCGGTTTAACACGTCACACGTCTGTGCAGATTAGCAACACGTGAGCAGCAGACTGAGCTGATCCAAGACAACAAAAAGGCAAAGAAACAAAATCCAGAGCAGGAACTGAGGGGCGGGACTATTTATACACACACCGGGTAATCAGGACGTTCACGCTAATAATATAGTCACATGGGAGTAAAAGCAACCATTAGACCAGGCTACGTCCATAATGAAGTCTCTGGAGATCGACCGTCGGTGGCTCGTACCGCGGGGGGTGATGGGCAGTACTAACGGTAACATCGATAACAAAATTATAACCAGAACCAAAGACTCAAAGCACTGAACGTCCAAACCCAACCAATCAAAAGCATCAAACAATCAACGAGCACCAAACTCTTAGCCTGCCGTCCTCTGCCTCCGTTTTCTGGCCCCTGATGACAGGATGCGAAAGGATTCAGTGCTGCTGTTTCATTTAAGGACCTTTCATTAGTGCATGTGTAGTTGGACCACAGACACCCTGAAGCCACAGCTGTTTGTGCACATCACTCCGTCCTTTGGGGACGCTCACATGGATCCTGCTGCTGGTACTCAGAGGAGAGACTTCTACAAACAGCTTCAGTCTCCAACATTAGACACGCCTGACATCAATAGAACAGGTTACTCATTGTGTTTCTCACAGGATCTCTCACCTCACTGCTGCTCGTCACACTGTGGGAGGAAGTCAGCAGGCTTTCTGTGGAGGTCAGGTGACCTGCAGGATGAGGAAGTGAAAGCAACCGCTTTAAAGGGAGTTTCATCAGCAGCCCGACGCTCTAGCGCAGGGCTGTCAAACTCAAATACACAGTGGGCCAAAATTCAAAACTGGAACAAAGTCGCGGGCTAACGTTAATATTTATTGAAATATATTTATTCCTCCAGATATAAGAATGAATCTTTTCTTATGGACACGTTTTGCTGGAAAACTGAATATGGAACAAGCAAAGCTTAATACTAAACAATACATATATTAGCTGTATAATAGCAGTAGGCCAGCTCTGATAGTAATTTGGTGTGGCTTCGCGGGCCAGAGTTTGACACCTACGCTCTAGAGCTTCACTTTAACCTGCTGATGCTGTATCGCAGACACACTGGGAGCCTGATGTCACAGCATCACTGGGACCATCAATCTGACAAATCAGGAGCTGCTGCTGTAAATATGTGACGACTAATAAAGTTTACTCCACAGAAATGCTGTTGTTTGTTTGTGTGTCACTGAGGAAATGATGGGTTTAAGCTGAAAGACCTGGTTTCATGTGCAGATTTGCTGTGAGCAGGACGAGTGTGCAGCGCGTTATAAACTACACACAGCTTTGGATCGGTCACCTGCAGTCTGAGAGGCCGCGGTGGTCTTTGTCGTCGAGGCTGTTGATGTGTGAATTTGTGGAGCTGAAACAAACACGAACTCGTTACCATCATGAACATAAAAGTTCAGGCAGACAGTTTAAACGCACGAGTGGATTCTGCTGTTTGATCCTCAGCTGCAGACTCACCTGGGACAACGGTCAGGTCGATCTGATGCTTCTCATCGTTGAACGGCCCGGGTATATGCACCCTGCAGCCGTATTGTCCAGCGTCTCCCTCTGTCAGGCTCTTTATGGTCAGAGACACGTCTCCGTCCTCCAGTCGGCCCAGCAGCTCATACCTGCTGGAAGCTCTGGTTAACACTTTGTCTCCATCTGTGGAGATCAGCTGATTGGAGCACTTGTTGAGCGGTATTTCTCCTCGCTGCCAGCACACTTCCACGGCGCCGTGATATTTCCTGTCATATTTACAGGGCAGAGTGACGTCCTGACCTGTGTGACCTTTGACCCTGCTGTCACATTCACAGACTGGAAACAGAAACACAGGAAAACGTTGTTACATCAGATCCAAACTCTGCTCAGGTCAGCGTCTCGTCATCTTCACTGGTTTCACTGGTTCCAGTAGACTCAGGTGTGCAGCCTGGGACATCTCACACAGCTCCATGAAGTCGTCCCATCAAACACTTACAAACCCTCCCAGACCAGTTCAGGCTGCAGACTGGGATGAAACCAGGTTTGATGTGTGTGTTCATGTACAGGTGACCCGGGTCTGTCCAAGTCACAACATGACCACACGCTTGTGTCTATAACCCAGCTGTGCAGCTGAGACTGAACAACTAAACTCCAACAGCAGACTGACCTCTGACCCTAACACGCTCTGCAGCCGTGTTTGTCCTGACAGACACATCAGCAGGCGAGACTCGCGCTCGTTTCTGTAAAAGCATTTTCATTCAGACTGAGCTCGACCGCTCTGCACACAGAGCGCTCCTCTGTGGTGCCAGCCCCCCGTCAGCTTCACTGACCTACACAGAGCAGAGAGCAGCACAGACCTGATGATGGGCTCTGCTTTAATGCTGCTATCAACGACTCAGAGACAGGAAGCTGCTCACAGTCAGAGACTCTTAGAGATCTGCTCATCTGGATTTAAGGTTTTACAGACAAAACTGAAGCAGAGGAAAGAGACACACACACACACACACACACACACACACACACACACACACACACACACACACACACACACACACACACACACACACACAGCAGTTACCTGAGAGCAGGGCGAGCAGCAGCCTGAGCTTCATGACGGAGCTGAATGCGCCTCAGAGCAGCTCCAACAGCTGCTGACAGCCACCACAGCTGCACGCTGCAAGAAATGAAGTGACGCGTAAAAACCAGCACCACACGCCCTGCTGCTGCGGCAGGAGCATCACACACACACACACAGCAGGCAGGGACCAATCAGAGAGCAGCTCTCTGTTTACACGCACACAATAATGTCACGAAAGTACATTTTAAAAAGGGCTCTGTAAACATGGCCGATCACTTTCATTCTGATGATCTGCAGAAAAATCTGGACACGAAAAGCTGCAGACGTGACTACATACAGTGCAGACAGCCTGGACCCTCTGTGGGATCTGATCTCTGAATAGCTGCAGACCAAACTGTGGTTTGTTTACTTCCACAGCACGTCTCGTAGACATAGAGCAGAGAGCAGTCCTATCTCAGGTCTGAGAACAGAAGACAGGAAAAGATCAGGAAAGAAACAACTTCCCCAAACCAAAGCACCAATGAAACGAACGGTAACACAGGCTGATCGAGAGTAGCCTGATTAATATAAATGTGACTGACAAAAGCCAAAATAATTCCCGCTGATGTCTTTGTGTCCATCAGCTCCTTTTCTAGACATTTCTATCCAACCAAATTTGTCGCAGTCTGTGGTGGCAGACCGTGGGTGTGTGGGGAAGTAGGACCCAAAATGCAGGACTCTTCAATGCAAGCAATGCGTTGTGCCTCAGCTGCACGCTGCAAGAAATGAAGTGACGTGATAGGGTTGGGTAGGTTTGACAACGAGCTCACCCGAAACCTTGGCTGATTGTGACCCACACCTGTGTTCAGACCTTGGCTCATGTGATTGGTCTGGGCTCTTATCGAGTAACTGCTAGTGATGATAAATTTGATTCTTTTTACTGAATCGAGTTTTAATGAGTCACTCACCGAAGTGAATCGGGTTTTTTGAGTCACTGAGTCAGTCGACCAGAGAGTGCAAAAATGTACATTTTCACTCAAACTTAATTTGCTTCTCTTTTCATGTAAATCCTACTGCTAAGACGAGTGATTGTAAAAGAAAACAACTATTTTATAGAGCAAAAACATTAAAACATTCTAAAGGAAATATTTATTTTTATTTTTTTTATTAGTATTTTCCTCAAATGTGTCAAATATATATTTTCTCATCTAAATGTCCACTGAGCTGTGAGCCAGGGGGCGGTAATGCGCCTTAACATTGGTCGCCAACCAAGAAGAAGAAGCTGTGAGCCAGGAGGGAGGGGGTGAGTGAGTCAAATGCAGTGTTGCCAACTTAGCAACTTTGTCGCTATATTTAGCGAGTTTTCAGACCCCTTAGCGACTTTTTTTCTAAAAAAAAAAAAAGTCGCTAAAAAAAGACGTGAAAGCTCGTATCGCTTTTACTCTCAACAAGCAGCGGGTGCTGTAACGCAGTCAGTTCTTCTTTTACTCTTATGCTGTTTTGTGGATCACAAGGTTTAAAACTACTTATACACACACACACACAAAGTAACTCCACCAGAGCGCCTATTTCGGGTCACTTTTGCCGGTCCAAGCCCGGGTAAAGGAGCAGGGTTGGAATTGTGACATTAAAAAAAAACAATAATTGCTAAAAGAAATTTAATTTGTAGTTCTAAATAAACTCTAAATGCATTTAGGACGTTTTTTACTGACTTTATGTCTCTTCCACGATGTTATTTCTCTCTCCAACAACATAGGTTACAATTACATTAGCATGACCAATTATGCAAATTAGGCGATGACGTCATTTAGCGACTTTTAGGACAACCAATAGCGATTTTCCTTACTGAGGAGTTTGCAACACTGGTCAAATGTGCTGTTAGCAGAGCGATGCTACTGTGAACCGAGGAGCTATTGTCTTGATGTGAGCTTCTACTCAGGGTTTTTTCTTCCAGTTCAGAGCAGAAACGTTTTTGTTGAGATACTGGATGTTGTGTTTTTTTCTCCACAATTTTAATTATAAGCTAGACATATTTCTACTAATGGAATTAGTTTGCTAATTTCAGTTGACCCTAGAACTGAAGAAGCTTCTCGGATGAGAGGTGAAACGTCTTCAAGTAACTTAAAGGAGTCCATCGGCCTCAGTGATTGCGATGGTTCCAGTACTCACTGACAGGTTCTGGGCACTTTTTGCGTGTCTCTGGCCAGCCTGACTGGATGATGCGTTTGAGGGTAGAGAGTTGTTCGTCTTGGGCCGTGGCGGTTTTGATGCATTCCAGTTTCTCTGTGCTCACTGGTGCTGTCTGGATGATTGTGTGTACTTGTGTTTCCATTTCCTCACTTAGTGAGCTGTTACTGTCGTCTATTGACTTTCTTGATAGCGTGTCTGCTACTGGGATCTCTTTTCCAGGCCTGTGGACAAGTGTTATGCTGTACTTCTGAAGCGCAAGCAGCGTACGTTGTAGTCCAGGCGGTGCAGTGATGTAGTGATGAAATCTTTTACAGCCATAGAGGACGGCGTAGAGTTCTTTCTCTCTTTGGGCGTAGTTTTGCTCTGTTTTGTTGAGCGGTTTCGACGCGTATGTGACCGGCCTTCCTTCTTTTTTTTTTAGAAGCGTCTATTTGTAGTGTTACCTCCTTTTGAGGGTTGAAATATGCAAGCACTGGCCCTGGTTCGGCAGTAAGGGTGTCTTGGATTTGCTGGAAAGCACGCACGTGTTCTTCTTCCCATTTGAACAGCATGTCTTGGCGCAGCAGCAGTCTGAGTGGTGCGCTCATTTCTGCCAGGTGAATTAATCTGGCGAGATAATTCACCATATCTAGGATTGTCTCCAGCTCTGCAGCGTTTTCTGGAGGTTTCATGTTTTTGATAGCTTTTACCTTGAGTGGGTCTGGTTTCAGCCCGTTGTTTGTGGGCTTATGTCCGGAAAAGCTCACCTCTGTAACACAGATGCGGCACTAAACCTCTCTCTCTTGTGCGGTTGAGCATGGCTTTGAGGTTCTTGTCGTGTTCCTCTTTTGTTTTCCCGAACACAATGATGTCGTCCACGATGCCTGCCACTCCTTCCAGGCCTTCATACGTCTCGTCAATCCTCCTCTGGAACTCATCTTGAGCAGACACAATGCCAAAGGGGAGTCTGAGGAAACGGTGTCTGCCGAAGATTGTGTTGAAAGTAGTCAGAAAGGACGACTCTTCACTTAGCTTGATGGGCCAATAGCCGGAACGTGCGTCGAGGATGCTGAAAAACTTTGCACCTGTAGGCTTGTATGTCACATCCTCAAGAGTGGGGAGTGGATAGTGTGGTCTCATTATGGCTTTGTTTAGAGGTCTTGGGTCCAGGCACAGCCGGAGTTTGGGTCTTTTCGGGTTCTCGCAGATTACAAGAACGTTGACCCATTTGGTGGCCTCTGTCACTTTCTGGACAATCTTGTCTCTTCCCATATTGTTCAGCTCTGATTTGACCCGATCTGTGAGGACAAAAGGCACTATTTTTGGTGGGCACACGACTGGTGCGACAGTCGGGTCCACTGTGAAGCTGCACTCACCTTGGAATTCCTCAATGCCTTTGAAAACGTCAGAATATTCGCTCATGATGTCTGGTGCTTTAGTGGGCTGCTCTGCTTCCATGCTCTCCGTTACTGCGTACTACAGATGGCACGATACCACTTTTTTATGTCCGATACCGATATGAATCCGATATAGTGTGTTTTAATAAATAAAACTGTTTTTGAAATATCTTTCTGCATTTTGTATAAGTTCAAACTCAACTTTAAATAAACAACAACACTAAAGCTATCCTGTTATACCTGTATGCAAAAAATACACTGCACCCAAAATATTTCATAGTTCAGCAAAACTGATCAATCTAATAAACTTAAACCTGCTCAATCCTCCTATTCTGGTATTTTAAAGAGTAAGCAGCCTAACTAATAGGTTTGCCAACTCCCAGCAAAAAAGGTTTATGTGGAACATAAACAAGCGAACACGCGATGGTCTTACCATCGTTGTTGCTAACGACAACGCATAAAAACAGGCGCTTGTCCGTCCGTAGTGTGGTTATATTAAATATAAGAGAAAGAGAGAACTTTAATAAATTAACATAGCCACTACAGCGACATCAGAACGATGAAAAACATATTATCGTAAACAGTTTATTTTACGACACCACGAAACAAACGATAGCGTAAAATGAAACGATAGATGTTTTTATATCGTCATCCGATATATATGGTTATATGAACAGCCCTACTATAACCTAGTAAAGTATAAAGAGTAAATGTACTTAGTTACCTTCCACCACTGAAAAGCTTAATTTCCAGGTTACTTAGTTCTTCTAATTTAAGCAACTCAAGTTTAGTCTGCTTAATTTTTCTAACTAAGCAGAAGTTCGTTATTGATGTAAACAGCAGTGCAGGTGAGGGTGCTGAGCCTGAGCTCCAAACAGATAAACAAGCTTCATCCTTACACGACCGCCACGTGTCACAGTCAGGAGGGCGTGCTGAGCCAACCAGAGGAGAAGAGAGCCATTGTTACCACATCAGGTATGCACGGTCAATTGCTGGGTGCCGAACAGCACGCAAGTAGTTTCAGTGACAACTTTTATTTTCACCACAAGTGTTCACAACTGGAATGTGAGTTTCACAAATGCTAAATACAACAACTAAACCATAGAGGTTTATGCAGCCTGAGCTAAGTGAGCAATCTGGTCATTCGTCAGTGGAAAACAGCTGCTCCGAGGATTGGGCTGGAGGGAGAGTCAACCTGGGTCCGGGGAAAGGGTCAGAGTCACTGAATATAGACGTTCAGGTAGGGTTCGGGAGGAATATGGGCAAGCTGTGAGTTAGCGCAGGTGGTCTGTAGTGGCAGGGAGGCAGGCAGGTGAACGGGGTGAACAACCCGTGGGACTGGCAGGTGGTCCAGCGTCCAGATGGGAGCTCTTCGGCAGAGATTTGCGTCCAGCAACTTGATGCGTGGAAGGGTTAGCTGAGAATCTGCCGAAGAGAGGTTGCGTACGCTGGCCTTATGAGTCTCC
Organism: Diplotaxodon limnothrissa; assembly: GCF_057381915.1. NCBI lineage: Eukaryota > Metazoa > Chordata > Actinopteri > Cichliformes > Cichlidae > Diplotaxodon > Diplotaxodon limnothrissa. The sequence goes on from NC_140605.1 coordinate 35,810,297, forward strand.
GGCTTAATCACCCACAGGTGCGAGCAATCAGCAGAACACAGAGGCCCCTCCCAGCGGTGGAGATGCCGGCTCAGAGGGAGACGCACTAGCACACCCCCGGACCATGACACGCACAAAACACACCTGCACCTGCAGCACAGAGTCCTCCAGCCGGGGTGTAGCTTTGAGCCTGTGGCCTGATGGGAGTTGTAGTTCTTTCACAGGGTCTTCTCTCTTAATCAGAGAATCAGTGATCTGAGGAGGAGGCTCCATCTGTGAAGATAGCTGATCACTGAGGTGGTGGAGGAAAAAATCCAGCAGTACAGAGCCGTTCTCCTCCTGCAGGGGGTGCTGTGGTGTCTTCAGCCTGAGCGGGTGGAGCAGGAGAGCTGGAGATGAACTTCCTGAGTGAGCTGCTGGGCATGAAGGTGGTGCTGCTGCTGGAGCAGAGAGTCTTTACAGGAGAGACAGGGGGAGGGCGCCGCCATGATGGTGATGTTGGTGTAACGCCATCATGGATGAAATAAAGCTCGTGTGCTTTTTTCTGACATGTCAACTTTTTTTCCCCTTTCAGAAACAAAGACGTCACATCTGAGCTGGATCAAAGGAACAAATAACGTTTATTACTGTCGTCATAGCGATCTTACAAAATTGCATCTTTACCCTAGTACAGGTGTGGGGTTCTCACGCGTAACTCCGCCCCCATGGCTGTGATTAGAGATATTACAGAGTCTTTTTTAATCATAGTCAGTCCATCAAACAGCCTGAGCTCACAGCACAGCTGAGTCTGTGTAGCTGCAGGTCATCTGTCCGGCCAGCAGGTGGAAGCAGCGTGCAGAAGAAGAACTGAGCGCCCAGGTTACCAGTCAGAGGTAAACGTGTTTCAAGGAACAGAAGAAGAGTTCAAACCAACCTTTAAAAGTCCTCCAAACATTTTATTAAATTAAATCTGAAAAGCCAGGAAACCTCACCAAACCTTTCACAATAAAAGCTCTTTACATCTTTATTTACATGTTAGCACCTGCTGTCTGCAAACCTTCAGCCTGAAGGCGGGGTTAGTCACCTGGGACCACAGCTGTAGCTCTCTGATTGGACGCTTTCAAAGCAAAGCGTGAGAGCAAGGCTATCTTCCTAAAATACTGGAGGCTTCTCAGGGCAAAGCTGTTGTCTCGTCTGTCCGCGACAGAGCTCGTCATCGTCCTGCCTCCAGACTCTGCGGATGAGTGGGTGGAGCCTCAGAGCTCAGGGGCAATTCTCGTATACGCCTCCCTCACCACCATCCATCTGGTAGATGTTGTCCACGGCGGCGGGCTGAGCGTGCAGCTGCAGAGTCGACGACGTGGGGTTGAACCGCACCGAGTCGCTGATATGCCGATGCTGCCGAGGACTGAGACATGAGAGCGAGAGTGTTAGTCAGCTGACCTTTGGCTATAGAAACATTAATGAGATTACTCTGACTGCAGGAGATTATAACATCCTGCAGAGAAGCTCCAAAATAAAACGATTTGCTGCTTCTGTCACATTTTATTATAAACCAAATATTAAAAAATATGATTTAATTTTATCCACACATCTAAAACTCTAAGCTGCTGATTGAATCTGTTTCCTGCTTCCATCCTCATCATGACTCAGATTTTCCAAAGTAAAAGCCTCAGACTTGACTCAAAGCAGTGTGAAAGGTCACTTCCTGTTCGTGACTCTGATTATGCTGCAGTTCAAATGAAGCATTAACGAGCAGTCGTGTTAATGATGATGATGAAGGACCTTCCTCCCCATGCTCTGAGGCTCCAGTGCAGCAGTGATGGAGCTGGAAACACTGAGGCTGTGGATCAACCACACCCACTCGTGCTGGAGCAGCTCTGATGGACTCGGCTCACAGTCGCTGAATCACAAACCAAAGATCGAGACAACCCGTCGCTGTAAACGGCAGAGCTTTGGTAGTGTCGCGCTTGTTCTTGAGTTTGGACGCCATAATGGCGGACTGTGTTCAGGGCTTTTATGGACGGTGTTTCTAGTAGCGGAGGGGTGGAGGGTGTGGTGCTGCTGTGGGTGAACATGAGGCTCTGACACGGGCGTCAGCTCTAAATGATTCCACTCTGATGGGCCTTAAAGGTCGAGCGAGCCGCCGTTGGCTGGTTTGAACTCTGTGGTTGTCTCACCTCTCAGTTTCAGTCTGAACACGCGATGAAGGCTGAGAGATGATGAGTCACGACTTCTCAGCAGCGCCCGCGATGGTCGAGGTGCGGAGACACGTTAGTTACTCAGAAACACAAAGATAAGGATCGTGCACTCACACTGTGTGGAGGAGCTTCAGTCTTCTCACTGCAGAGACACAAAACAGCAGAAACATGTTAATGACGAGACGTTTGTGACATAAAAAGAACAAAGCACACAAATCAGCACCAAGCCGAGCGACCGAGCCCGACGCGAGAAACACAAAGACCAACGCACTGAGACGCGCTCCTGATGATCAGTGACCTCGCCTGAAACATCCAGACACCGTCGCTCTGTGAGGGCGGCGAGGTCAACGCTGCAGACGCCATGTTGGGTCCAGATCACAGCTCACGAAGAGCTGAATGAGCTCAGAACGTCGTTCAGTTTCTTTATTTTAACGTTGTTTCCTGTCTTACATGCGCGCACAGCAGCAGACTGCAGCTAGCTTCATGCATGCAGCAGATGCTTCGGCCCCGTGGGAGGACCAGAGGAGGCCCTGACACGCACCTTCATCTGGACTTTAACATGATTCACTGCAGAAATGATGAGTCACGTCACACGGACGTGTTCGCTAATGCAGCTCAGCGTTTCCATCAGAGCTGCTGCTACAGAGCGGGGGCGCTGACGTCAGCACGAGGGTCTACCGCACGATTCTCAGTAATGATGAGCGATCCAGCCCACGCGCTCGCTCTGCGGCGACACAGACCCAAACATCTGGTTCTCAGGAGAAGGCGGAGCTCCTCGGGCGTGTCTGCAGAGGTGAAGCTCGGGAACAAACTGTTGAAATGTTCACACCTTCAGCTCGGCCTCCGCACCATCTCAGCGGTCTCGCCTCCTGCAGGGGGCGCTGTGGTGTCTCTAAGCTTCCCTCTCACTGGAGCTCCATGTTTGTGTTAAACAGTCTGGTTTCAGCGCACTCTCTTGTCTCCGAGACATCTCCATGCCATCACAGGTGTGCAACACCTGTCCACTCCTCATCCTCTTGTCCTTTTGCAAGGCTCCATTAAATATCCAACGATTATTGTACAAAAATAAAAACAATCAGCTGATCTGAGAGGACCTGACCAGGATGCGTCCCTGTTTATTAAACCGCGCTGCGTCACATGACCTCCATGTTTCCTGTCTGGCTCAGCTAAAAACACCAGATCATGGACGGGGAACTTCCTCTTTGTCCTCCTTTACTTTGTGCTTCTCTGCTCTGGCTTCCAGTTTCCTACAGGATCAAACTTTTAGCCGAGCCCCTTCATACCTGTCTGAGCTCCTTTCATGCTCCAGAAAAAGCAGGAGGTCCAGCTCAGGATGAATGCTGTCCTTCCCTCGGACTAAACTCAAATCTCGTGGCGATAGAGCCTTCTCTCTGGCAGGTCCCAGACTTTGGAGTAGTTTCCCCCTGAATATTTAAATCACTTCTAAAGACACATTTTTATACTCTGTTTAACACACTATGACCATTTGGTCTTATTCAGTAGTCTTAGGTTTTGTTTTATTCTCTTATTGTCCCTTTATGTTTATTGTTTTACATTGTTTCTGTTTTAATGGCATCATTGTTGGGCACTTTGTGCAGCACGAGCTGTCTGGAAATGTGTATAGACAAACTTGACCTTGTCACTGTGAGGACAGTTTGACTAAACTCACCCAGGAGTCCTACGATGGCGAGCAGAGACACCAGCCCCAGCAGGACGCAGACGACCACCACCATCAGCTGACCGCCGTCCTCGCCCTGTAAACCCAGAAAAACACCACATGACTCTGTCACAGGGAAGCTTCACCTTCTGTAATGCAATCAGCAGAGAGTTCGTCTGTTTGACTGACTACTCTTTGGTCTCACAGCATTTATTCAAATAACACTTTTATATTTGGTGCCTTCTTTCCCAGCATGCATCTGGCTGCCACAGTGAAGTCAGTGCGATGGCTTTAAAAAGCTCAACAACACAATGAACTCGTATTGATCCACACAAAGTTCAGTGTATTTCCCATTTAGCCTCCTTACCCCTCAGAGACTGAGCACAAAATCACTACAAGCTCATGTCCACCTGCTGCCCCTGGACAGGTGTGGTAAAAGGTGTGACTCCACCTGTGTCGTGTTATTCAGTATCTGTGGTGTATAAATAGCCCTGCTGCTTCTCTGATTATCAGGTGGTCAGTGGGTTGGTCTTGTTTGTGGTTTTCTGGTCTCACTCTCTTGTTGTCTAAACTGCTTTTGTTTCCTCTTGTTCTTGTTGCAATTATAATCATTGCATATTAGGACCATATCACCCTATTAGAGCACTTTGCTCTCGCTCTGCAGGCCTACTTGTTGTTCCTAGAGTATTTAAAAGTAGAATGGGAGGCAGAGCCTTCAGTTTTCAGGCCCCTCTTCTGTGGAGCCAGCTTCCAGTTTGGATTCAGGAGACAGACACTATCTCTACTTTCAAGATTAGGCTTCAAACTTTCCTTTTTGCTAAAGCATATAGTTAGGGCTGGACCAGGTGACCCTGAATCCTCCCTTAGTTATGCTGCAATAGGTGTAGGCTGCCCATGATGCATTGAGTTTTTCCTTTCCAGTCACCTTTCTCACTCACTATGTGTTAACAGACCTCTCTGCATTGAATCATATCTGTTATTAACCTCTGTCTCTCTTCCACAGCATGTCTTTATCCTGTCTTCCTTCTCTCACCCCAACCAATCACAGCAGATGGCCCCGCCCCTCCCTGAGCCTGGTTCTGTTGGAGGTTTCTTCCTGTTAAAAGGGAGTTTTTCCTTCCCACTGTCGCCAAAGTGCTTGTTCATAGGGGGTCATATGATTGTTGGGTTTATCTCTGTGCGTATTATTGTACGATCTACTGTATGATTAAAGCGCCTTGAGGCGACTGTTGTTGTGATTTGAGGCTGTATAAATAGTTTTTATCAGCTTGTCAGTTATCTTTAAGTCGCTCTAATCTTTACAAATACTGTGTGTGTGTGAAAAAATAATTAATTTTATATATAAAGAACCAAGAAATACTTTTTTATCTCAGGTTCTGGTTTGGACTGTCCAATCACACGAGGCCGCGTTAGCAGCAGTGTGAGGTGCAGACAATCCAAATAACGTGATCAGAAACATTTAAGACACAAGCTGACATGAATACAATTTACTGCTTTTTAAGATATGATGTGAGACGTAAGGACCCACAGACACCTGGGAGATGTTTATTCATGTAACTCGATGAGGGTCGCTCACATGGATCCTGCTGCTGGATGTAACTCTGTGAACCTGCAGGGATTTCATACACTCAGAGGAAAGACTTCTACAAACAGCTGGAAGCGTGCAGGATTATTGTTAGGATGATTCTCACTGTTCACATCCTCAGTATGAAATATGTGGGGTGATGGTAACAGCAGCAGGTTTGACACAGCTAAGGGAGGACGTAACTCCATTAGGTTTAGCGGTTATAGATCGCAGTGACTGCAGTGTTTTTAATGTGAAACTGTCTTTAAGGATGTGAAAGTCCCGACACCCTGACTTTGGTCGTTCTCAGCGACTTCATGTTTTCATGGTGTTTTTCTTTCCTCACCTCGCTGCTGCTCGTCATGGTGGAGGGCGAAGTCAGGAGGCTTTCTGCGGAGGTCATGAGACCTGCAGCATGAGGAAGCGAAAGCAGAAGATTTTAAGACAGCTGTGTCAGCAGCAGCATGATGTCATGATGATTTAATTTTAGCCTCTGATTCTTTATTCCAGAAACGCACTGAGTCTGAGATCAAACAGTTCCTGTCACTTTCAGTCTGATTGGACAAAAATCAGGAAGCGATGCTATAAATATGTGACGACTAATAAAGTTTGTTCCACAGAAATGTAAACGATCCTCTTTCCTGTCATCTGTGTTTGGTCCTGACAATCATGTGTTACTTCATTTCTGTCATCAGCTGATTAATCACAGGTCACCTTCAGAGGCTGCCGTCGGCTCTGTGGGCGTCTCTGAGTTTGGCACCGTCCATGTGGGAGTTTGTGGCGCTGAAACAGATCATTGACATGACGTCAGCACACTCTGCTTCAGATGAGTCTTTGTAATGAGAGGATCAGCAGGTGAGAGCAGTTAAATGGACACGTCTTCAGAGAGCTGCAGCTTCCTCGTGATGCTATTATCAGGAAACTAAAGCTAAACAGAGATTTCTTTATTTAAACACGACTCGAGTCACGACTTCATGATGCTCAAATGAAAAGAGGAAAAGGAAACAGCCCCGAGGTTAGACCTGGTCGACGTGCTGATTTCTGAACAAGGACAACTGTGTGAGGAAGACTCTCTTCTCACTGTGTAGACTGAGACGAAGCTGTAGTTGCTATGATACCAGAGTCCGATGGTTCTGGTGTTGTAATAATTCCTCACCTGTGGCGACGCTCAGGTCAAAGTGATGCTTCTCATCGTTGAACCAGCCAGGTATCTCCACCCTGCAGCCGTATCGTCCAGCGTCTCCCTCTGTGAGGTTCATGATGGTCAGAGACACGTCTCCGTCCTCCAGTCGGCCCAGCAGCTCATACCTGCTGGAAGCTCTGGTTGACACTCTGAGTCCATCTGTGGAGATCAGCGGATTGGAGCAGCCTCTGGTTGGTATTTCTCCTCGCTGCCAGCACGCTGACAGAGCGCCGTGATATTTCCTGTCATATTTACAGGGCAGAGTGACGTCCTGACCTGTGTGACCTTTGACCCTGCTGCTGTCACATTCACAGACTGGAAACAGAAACACAGGAAAGCTTTGTTACATCAGATCCAAACTCTGCTCAGGGCTCAGATCAGGTCAATGTCATATCATCTTCACTGGTTTTACTGGTTTAACTGGGTCTGAGAGAGTAATTTCGAAACGGGGATCAATAAAGAATAGATTATTATCATTATTAAACTGGCGTTTTAATCGATACCAGTGCCTGATCAGTTTTATAGATTCTGCTTGTTTGGCAGTTTGATGTCAAAGTTTAAAAGAGAAGGTCAAAGGAGCTTGCAAAGAAAAGTGTCTGGACTTCTTTAAGTTGCTTGAAGACGTTTTAACTCTCATCCAAGAAGCTTCTTCAGTTCTAAAACCAGAAGTTTAGTTCAAAAATCATCCCCTATGTAGCCGGTGTATCAGAGAAACTCAGGAGAGTTTTCTCCAAGCACGACATCCTGGTTTCAGACCCAGCAACACGCTCAGACACAAACTGGTTCATCCCAAAGATTACAAGACGAACTCCCAACTCTTGAGCCACGATCGCCCTTTCGCCTCCTTTATCTTAGTGTCCTCGATTACTTTCAACTCTGTCTTGTTACCCTTATGTTTCCTTGCTCTCGGATCACCTGCTGCTTCCATTTAAAGCTTCAGTTTGTTTCTCTTCTCTGTATGTTCCCTTTGTTCCTTCGGTCTTTAGGTATTCAGACTCTGCTCTTTGTGTGTTATTGGAGTTATTAAAGGTTAGTTTTGTCTTTGACCTCCAAGACTCAAAAACAACACATAAGGATGAGAATCATGGAAAACAAACCCAGATGATGTTTGTGAAGCCTCAACATGAACATTTCCATCGTCACCATGGAAACCAAACATGAGAAGCAGGAGGTGGATGAGACTGAAACAACTTGTCAGTCACAGGTTTTTAGCCAATGAGCATTTCCAGGATAATCCTCCTCTCCGACACATGGAGTGACCAAAATCTACAAACTACACGTTAAATTAGATTAAATATGAAAACAGTGACTGAGTTCACATTCATCAGGTCGGGGATCAGCCCCAGGCCCCCTGCTGGTCATTAGAAGAATGCAGGTTTAAGACACATTTGGCTTCACTTTTTAGAAATCCAAGCTCCGTCCAGCTTTGCTCTCCGTCAGCTCACCCAGGCTCAGCGCCAGAGAGACTTTGACCTTTAGATGAATTCTCACACAGCTACAGATATGACAGAGAGAAGAAGACGTTTATCCACCGTAACCCTGGAGAGGACGGCAGTGAGGTTTAGACCGCCACTGACCCTGTCCCCCCGAGGTTGTGACAAAATCACTGCTTTTTGTTCATCAGTGAAGAGACGTCAGAGATCAGTTTCAGTAAAAAAAAGACCTTTGGGGTCATCTGAGGTTAAAAGGAAGCACACGGTGAACCAGCTGTTATCGCTGGGTAACATGACGGTTAACAGGTTTTCATTCTCGTTGTTAGCCAACCCTTCAGGAAACCCAGCTGTGCTGACGGGGAATCGAGTTTTCACACAACTATAGATCACATCCACCATGTGAGGCAGAGAGATAAAAAAACAGCAAAGTTTCACCAGCAGCACAGCTGAGGTGGATCCCACGTTTTCAGTGATGATGAAGGTTAAATAAAGACACCAGACAAATAAATCTCAGGATCAGAGACAGTGGAAAGGTGCCGGTTACCTGTGAGCAGCGCCAGCAGCAGCACGACCTTCATGACGAAGCCCGAGTGACTCGTCAGAGCTCGCCAACACGTTTAAACAGCTGCTGACAGCCTGCGAGTCATCACAGCTGCACGCTGCAAAAAATGATCCTGAAACCACAAAAACAGAGAGGCGGGGCTCCTGACACAGTCTTTACTCAAACAGTTAATCCACGGATTCGACTCCAGATTATTTCCTTTACAGTTCAGCGTTTTGTTGACATTTAGCTCCCTCTGTTATCATCCTCACCCCCTCGTGTCCTCCATGTTTTCTTCCTTTACGTTTTATAGTTTGTTTTTTTCTGGAGGTCTCATGTTTTGTAGCGCTGTGGTTCTTGTTGTACTTGAGTTTATGATTGATGCACTCTGTTCAGTGTAGCCTGTGTAGTATTTATTCTTGGAGTTATTTCCTGTTTTATTTTGGTAGTTGGCTTTCTTCTGTCTTGTGCTTAGTTTTACTTCCTCCCCCGTCTGTCGCCCTCCTGATCACCCCAGGTGTATAAATAGTCCTTCCCTCAGTCTTTGGTTCAGTTTGTTGCCTTCGTTGGACTGTTATTGGGCCGGGCCGTTAACCAGATTAACCAGTCAGGAGCAGATTATAGAGCAGAGATGGTGGTTTCGCAGCACAGCGACCCCTGAAAGCTGAGCTGAGAACAGTCACAGACAACAACAATAAAGAAACAAAAATAGTTTTGAGTTCAGTTTATGTCCAGAGTCTTTGTGTCCGTCCCTCTCGTCTTATGCACATAGAACAAATGTCTGAAGGTTGACGTAAGCATGAAGGTGGTGCTGCTGTTCAGATGAAGCTGACCTCAGACGTTTGCTTCTGTCTGCTCTCAGAACTGAAGCCACAGTAGACGCCAGACTGAAGCTTTGAATCCTCAGAGTTAAACCAGCAGCATCGTTTCGCTTAGATTAATCAAAAACAGCTATTTACTAGAAATGAAACCTTCAGAGCTCACCAGGGGCCGCAGGCCACGCTTTGTGAACCACTGATGTGAAAAACATTAAATATGATATTTCAGTCATTACAAAACATGTATTATAGTATTTAATTAATAGCTGCAGTATTTATTGTGTATTAAACTATTTTATTGTCTACAGAGAACATTTAATATCTATTCTGTGTACATTTGTAATATTTTATGCGTAATTATGGTTTATTTACAGTATTTTCTTGCATCTTTCAGTGTTTCTGCAGCTGAGCAGGCAGAGCTGAGCTGCAGTCACTACTTTCATGGTTAAGTTACTAAACTTCCGCCTCACAGACAGCAGGATGACTACGAGGGGGAAGTTTTCCCCCACAGCACAGCTGAGTCTGTTCAGCTGCAGTTCATCGATCAGCCACACGGTGGAGGCAACGAGCATTAAACAGGAGTGAGAAACACAAGAAGAAGAACTCACAGTGCGGAAGAAAAGGTGAGTTCCAACCGACCATTAAAAGAATTAAATTTGCAGACTCATTTGTACTGTTGAAAGTGATTATTTAACACATCAAGCCTTAAATAAAGGATTGTTTAAGGCTTCCAAGCTTGAGGTCCATACGGTACATCTCAAGGAATCAATTTTCTCACTTAACGAGATTATAAAAGATGCCAGAACTGAATATTTTGCTTATCTAACAGCTTCAAAAAAGAAAAATCCCAGAGTATTGTTTGATACAATTAAAAACATTGTCTCTCGTGATATTCCTCATGTACCAGTCTATACTAAATCTCATTGTAATGACTTTATTTTAATTGAATTGATTGATTTACCTTTATTAGTCCCACAAGGGGAAATTTCATAAGGCTGCCGACCTATTGCACGCAATGGCGGCGCCATCTTACCCTCCGACCACACATACATGACACAAAACATCACATGGGGAAGACAGGTCAGAGAGGTATAACAATGGAAAATGCACCACATGAGGAAAGATAAGGAGAAAAAAATAACTCCCCCCAGACTGAGCTCCAACAGGGAGATCAGTTTGAGAACAGAAAAAAACACCTCTGCACATGAAACACCTATCAATACACAGTGTTGGGGAGTAACGGAATACATGTACCGCCGTTACGTATTTAAAATACAAAATATGAGTAACTGTATTCCGTTACAGTTACCGTTTAAAAAGGTGGTATTCAGAATACAGTTACTTTGTTGAAATAAATGGATTACACTGCGGTACTTTCCTGTTTCATATTGTCGCGGGTCAGGACTGTTTGGGTTTGTTTGACAGCTACGTTCTGTTGTTCCAGGCGGCAGCAGCGTTACGGTTGCCATGGTTACAGGGCGACGCTCTCTCTCTCTGCGACTGTGTGTTTCCTGGGTGAGAGAGCGCCTTTTCGTTGTTGTTGTTGTTGTGCTAAGCTAACAGGCAGAATGCTACAAGCATAGCTCTAAAGGATGTAGCATCATGGGTAGTGTAGTCCGTGCTGCAGGGAGAAGGGACTGCCATACACGTTATGTGTCTGTGAGCGCGAGGAGGGAGAAAAAGGGGAGTGGAAAGGTACGAGTTGTCGTCGAGGAAAAACGGGAGCTGGAAGCATGTAAATATAATAATAACCACTTCAGCCAAGAAGAGAGCCTGACGAGCCCAGATGTAAGTAAGCTATTAAGACTCGACTGTACACCGTGTTCGTGTTTTCCTCCGAAAACAATAAGTTCCGTTGGAGCAGCCTTTCAACGCCTCTCTCTGTCTCTCGCAAGAAAAGTTGACCCACACAACAAAGTAAAGCTATTTTTCGGCTACGAGCCGACAGGGACCCCGCCGTATTAGTCAGAGGTCCCTTTACTACAGTTCGGAGTCGCGGACCTTCAGTAACAGTAATAAATCACACAGCAATAGTACATTCATGTTGTTGTAACAAGCACGATAATATATTAAGTAATCCAAAGTATTCAGAATACGTTACTGTCATTGAGTAACGTAACGGAATACGTTACAGAATACATTTTGGGGCATGTATTCTGTATTCTGTAATGGAATACATTTTAAAAGTAACCTTCCCAACACTGTCAATACACCAAAGAAACACATGACAAGCAACAGGGGGGGTAAAGGGTGAGAGACCGCCGATTTAGACAGCACATCCGGGCCTGCGTGCGCTGGTCTCCTTGATCCACCGTCAGCATCGGAGGGGAATAAGTGTCGAAGGCGTTTGGAAAGGGAGGGGGATGAGTGCATATCAGTGTATATGTATGTGTGTGCGTGTCCAGAGTTCAGCTGAGACAGTGTCCTTCACCCTGCCAGGCTAAGTAAACAGTCTTCCAGCCAACCCAGGTGGCCTTGCATGGAATGGGAAGAACAGACTCAACACAGTCGTTATCAGGGTGTTGTTGTTCGGCTCCAGCCTTGAGCCCACAGCTGGTGCCGAGAGGGTCTCCGCATGAAGTGATGGAGGTTTTTACTTTAGTGCGAACAACTCATATGAATTTCAAAGCAGTTCTACAGTCCAACACTGGTCTCTCAATCTCCCGTTGGAGAGCCGCGAGCTTCACCATACTTGCGTTCTGTGATGTTGTCATTTCTTGTGCTCAAGGAGCCGATTCTGAGAACTCACGACCGCAGTGAGCCTCCCCGAGATGTATCCAGTCTGCAGTCAGAGATCTTATTCTGAGTATTCACAGCAGCCGTAGCCTCTCCAAGATCTTCTCCGTGCTGCACTCAATGAGCCCATTTTGAGAAACTCACGCCTCTCCCATCATTTCAATCCCAGCGGGCAGCCTTGTGGGGGTTTGAACAGCCGGTTCCGCTTTCTTAATTCTTCGATAAGTCAGGGCCAAGCCAGCTCCGATCAGCCAGAACCCTGTTATCATGGTTCATAGGTAGATATCTTCAGCACTCAGGCTCACCCGAGCCCAGACTTCTTGTTGAGAAAGGGGTGTCAATTGCATTTAGGGACCAGTTGATCAAATCCATAATTCCTCTTTTAGGTTCTAGAGAACAGACTGTGAGAGAGTGTTCCAGGGAAAAGTAAAAACACAAGACAAGGACATAAGCAGGGAAGCTAAGGGAGAGGAGGAGGAGAAAAGTGCGACCGCCTTCATCAAGAGCAAGAGCAGTGTTCTTAAACTATTCTGTTAATAAGGTCGCTGCCGTCAGGTCTAATATTTCTCCATCCTCCTCCCAGTATCACACTGACACGTTGCTGATACCTGCTCCTCTGTTACTCCTGTCACCTTACAGGACGTCAGTGTCTGCTTGGTCAGATGAAACTGACTTCAAGCCACCTCGATGTACTTCATCATTTTTCATTAGTGTGTTTGACTCTATTGGCCTCTGTATTCTGGAAATAATGAATACTTCTCTTCATACTGGCTCAGTTTCCAGCTATTGTAATCAAACTCTTGTTGAACCAATATTAAAGAAACCAAATGTGGACCCATCTCTTTACAGTTACAGGCCAATATCAAAATGACTGTTGGTGTCAGAGATCTTGGAAAAAACAGTTGCAGAACAACTTAACAACTTTTTGGAGAAGAACAATGTTCTGGACATTTGTACTCCACTGAAACCGCTTTGCTTAAAGCGTGTGGGGACACTCTGATGGCAGCAGACTCTGGAGAGTACACCGTTCTGGTTCTGTTGATCACAGCATCCTGATAAATAGGCTGAAGGACTTGTTTGGGATTACTGGTGTTGTTTAAAATGGTTTATGTCGCATCTATCTGAGAGATCCTTTACTGTCTGTATAAATCAGGTGCTGTCTGAAGCATCAGTTCTGCCTTCTGGGGCACCTCAAGGATCTGTTTTAGGTCCGATTCTCTTTTTGCTGTATATCCTCCCTCTAGGCCACATTATCAGACGTTACAATAATATTTCTTATCATCTCTATGCTGATGACATTCAGTTGTACTGTTCTTTCAAAGCTTCTGAGTTTGATAAATTGTCATGTTTCAATAATTGTCTGTCAGAAATCAAACAATGGTTAAATGACAGTTTCCTCCAGTTAAATGCAGATAAAACAGAAACTTTGATTATTGCACCTGATCACATGCTCTCAGAAATTAAGCAGCAGATCAGTTTTTTCAGTCAGAAACTTTATATATAATATATATTATATATTTGACAGTTCGACGTCTCGGGAGAAACACTCTAAACAACTTGTTGAACTGTTTTTATCATCTGAAACATTTCTAAACTCAGACTGGTGTCAAAGGCAGAACTTGAGATGATTCGTGCTTTTATCTCTTCTCGTTTGGATTATTGTAACGGTCTTTTTACGTGTCTCAACAAATCAGCTCTGGATCGCCTTCAGTCTGTTCAGAATGCAGCGGCAAGACTTTAACTGGTACAAACAAGAGGTCACACATTGCTCCGGTTTCGGCTTCTCTTCATTGGGTAAATTTTAGGGTTCATTGTAAAATTTTAGTTGTAACTTTTAGAGCTCTGCACGGTGAAGCTCCCCAGTACATCTCTGACCTGCTGAAACCTCATGCTTCATCCCGAGCACTCAGGTCTTCAGGTCAGAGGTTACTGGTGGTCCCACGTACTGGGTTTAAAACACGTGGGGATCGAGCTTTTCTGTCTAGACTCTGCTGACTCCTTTAAAAAGCAGCTGAAGACATTTTTATACAAACGGGCTTTTAATTAATTTAACTTGTATGTCTGATCTTATTGTGAAGCACTTTGTGATTTCTATCTGTGAAATGTGCCATATAAATACATTTTACTTACTTACATCACTGAAGCTTAATTAAAAATAGCCCCTCCCACTGTCAGCGATGTCACAGAGGAGACACACACGAGAAATGTTTTCCATATTTAGAAAGCCATGTTTACGTCGCTCTGATGCTGTAAAACTCAGAGCTGAGGCACCTTCAACAAGCTGCTGCAGAAAACTGACCATCAGACTTACATCACGAGGAGCTCCGCCCATCCGTGACGTGCTTCGTCTGATTGGCTCCAGCGGGGAGCTTCAGAGATCAGGACGCGACTCGCCGTGTGAGGACAGACTGAAATAGCCAAATCTGAACAATTTCACTCATTTTTCATGCTTTTATTGTTTAAACAACATCAGGAAACATATTGATCAATAAGAAAACAGATGATTGGTGCCGTGTGACAAGCACGTCACATGACCTTTTCCATTATGTGTGTTTGTCACAATAAAAATCTGACGACCGTCTTTGTTTGACGGCTTCAGGTCACGTGTCAGACAGGACGTGTTGTCACGAGTCCCTCGCTTGTCACATGACAAGACATCAAACGAAACTTTAAAACTTTACAGGGAACTTTCGTGGGTGTCTAAAGGGGCGGGGTCACCTGTGTCACTGTGGATACTTATAGGTTAACTCTGAAAAAACAACCTATCAGAATAAAAGCTCGCTGTATCTGTAGGCAGCAACTACACCTGCTGCACACCCGGAGCTCTGTGATTGGAGCCTTTCAAAGCAAAGTGTCCAATCAGAGATACGCTCCTGCTTCCTGTTATCATCCTGCCTCCAGGCGGGTGGGTGGGACCTCAGGGGCAGTACTCATAGTCTCCCCCATCTTCTCCTCTACCTCCATCACCGCCGCCGCCATCGCTACTGCCACCATCGCTACTGCCACCATCGCTACTGCCACCATCGCCGCCATCGCCGCCATCACCGTCGCTCTCCATCTGGTAGATGTTGTCCACGGTGGAGCTCTGCAGCTGCAGAGTGGACGCCGTGGAGCTGAACTGGACCTGCTGACCCGGGCCGACCTTCTCCTGAGGGCTGAGACAGGAGAGCCACGCATCAGTTTCATCATCACAGCGACTTCCTGTGGACAGTGAAAGACTTCCTGTAGAGAAGCTCCAGCTTCTCATTAGACATGTCAGCTTTAAAACCTTTGAGATGAATTTGAATAAAAAACGATGACTGATCATATGGTAACCATGGCAGCCGATCGACTGTGTCGGTCACGTTTGATCATAAACTGGTGACCTGACACTGTCGCCGATGATCGTTTATATTTCTGCTGCGTGGATCCGTTTCCTGCTTCATCACGAGTTTGATTTTCCAAAGTAAAAGCCTCAAACTTTAAAAACGAGTCCCAGCAGACTCTGAAAGGTCACAGAGTCTGCTGGTTACGCCGTGCTTCAGGCTGAGTGGTCATGTGACCCTCTAATTCAGGCTGTGACATTTCAGCGCGGGGCGCTCGGCCGGGCGAGGATGAGGAGGAGGCAGGGTGTAAACCTCAGAGCTTCCTCTCCTCGCTCGCAGCTTCTGGTAAGCCGAGCAGCAGGGAACCGAAACTCTTGCGGTTGGTGGGCGGAGTCTGCAGCGGGCTCACGGGTGGAGCTCCTGATGCTGGTCGTACGTCACCCGGACCCCAGGAGATGTGAAGAGCGTTGCTATGGAAACAATGATGATCTCAGGTGTTCTGCAGATGTGCCGCAGCTGTGCGCTCCACCTGCCTCACTTACACGTATTTAAAGTTTATTTAAAGTTTTTATGACTGCACGACCACAACCTCAACTTCCTGTTTCCTGTCGTCTGGTCACCGTTCATGACTGTCACACGTGCATAAAACATCCTCGAGTTCCTCTTTCTGCTGCGACCCTGTGACTGCGCTGGAACATGGCTGCCAGCCCGCTGCACACAGCCTCGGCCGTGACGCTCCGCCTTTCTGCTCCGGCGCTGTGACAGCAGCGTGGACACATCTGGGCCCGTGGGCCTGCGTGCTGGGCTTTAACGATCAGGCTGCTTCGTTCTCGCTCAGCATCTCAACGCCACCTGAAACCTCCTGCTCAGCTCGCCTTCGTTTGAAATCGCCCGCGTGGTTTGTGGGTTTCTTTATCTGTGAGTTTCAGTCTGAGCGCGCTCAGTCGTGAGAAGACGCTGCCAAGATGATCGCAGCGCGCCGAAGGCCCGCGAGCCGAGACCCCACGAAGGTCAAACCTGACTCAGGGTTCATCAGCGGCGATCGAGGTGCTCAGACACGGCGTTTATTCAGAAAACAGGAAGTTCACTCACGTGCTGACGAGCTGCTTCAGTCTTCTCACTGCAGAGACACAAACGACGTGATGAGGAGCTCGCCGTGCGTCACAGAGTAAAACACAGTTCAAACTAATAAATGTTTCCTGCATCACTGAGGGCGGGATTAAGAACCCGCTGCCACACCGACCATGGTCGCCGTCCTCGATGTTTCGAGGCCGTGAGAACAGACGGGTTTATTCTCGTACTCACCGGCGACGACGAGTCCACCGAGCGTGAGCAGAAACACGAAGACCAGCAGGACGGCGATCAGAGGCGCCATCGTCTGCGAACCCTGAAAAACACGACATCACCGTCACAGCGAGGCCCGCGGTCTGCTCAAACACTGACACTTTATTAGGAACAGCCAATCACTGCTCAGACTGATGTTCAAAACCTACAAAGAAACTGTCAGAGCGAGACATCAAGTCATAATCTGACTTCATCATCTTCATCATCATCAGGGTCTATAAACAGTCTGGTTTTACTTCCTGTTTAACTTATCTGCTGATATCGATCCACCAATCACAGCGAGGGTGCACTGTGCAGTCCTTTTATGACCGAGTATGGTCAAATAATATTTTCATTGCTCAGAACATCAGTGTGGCGCTCGTGCTGAGCTTCGTCTTCGTGTGGCGGTGGCGTCACACGTCTCACGTTTCACAGCGTTCGTTCGTTTTCTCACCTCGTGGCTGCGCTTCACACCGGAGGAGGCCGTCAGGGGGCTTTCTGTGGAGGTCACATGACCTGCGGACGTGAAAGCAGACATTTTTAGGACAGCGTGTCAGCAGCAGGATGATGTCATAGCGCTCTCATTTGACCCTGACACGTCTGACTGTACGAAACCCACGAGACACAAACACAGAGGTCGTCCACTGCGGCGTCGTCGATGTTCAAGTGTCCAATAAAGTTAACTGAAAACTTTACACCTGCACTTCCTCTGACTGACACAGACGCTGCTGGTCTCTGTAGGTCATCGTCACCTTCATCACCCGTTCACCTCAGAGCTCCTGACTGGATTATCTGAGTTCATTTGAATTTCTCCTTTTTCCTGCTTTCAGATTCTGTCGCTACATCAAACAGATTCACGGCAGCTCTGTCGTCACCTTCAGTCGGAGAGGACGACGTCGACTCTGTGGGCGTGTCTGTCGTGCGGGCCGTGGGAGCGTCTGAAACAGATCAATGACATGAACACAACGAGCATCAGAGCTGACTCCGCGTCTGATCAGCTGTGAATCAACATCTGGATCTCACAGATGTGTTTCTCTGGGCTGCTGTCAGCGACATGAGCGAGTCGTCCTCAGAGAGCCGCTGATGGTTCAGGACGATGATCCCGACACGTGAGCTCGGTCGAACCTGCAGACTCACCTGTGGCGACGCTCAGGTCAAAGTGATGCTTCTCATCGTTGAACCAGCCGGGTATATGCACCCTGCAGCCGTATCGTCCAGCGTCTCCCTCTGTGAGGTTGATGATGGTCAGAGAGACGTCTCCGTCCTCCAGTCGGCCCAGCAGCTCATACCTGCTGGAAGCTCTGGTTGACACTCTGAGTCCATCTGTGGAGATCAGCGGATTGGAGCAGCCTCTGGTTGGTATTTCTCCTCGCTGCCAGCACGCTGACAGAGCGGCGTGATATTTCCTGTCATATTTACAGGGCAGAGTGACGTTCTGACCTGTGTGACCTTTGACCCTGCTGCCGTCACATTCACAGACTGGAAACAGAAACAGAGGAAAGCTTTGTTACATCAGATCCAAACTCTGCTCAGATCAGGTCAGACTATCGGAGAGGTCACCTCTGACCTGAACTCTGACCCTCGCTGACCTCAGCCTGTAAGCCTGCAGGAGGTCAGCGGGAACGAGCCCACGTTACAGCTGTTACAACACCAGCAGCTCGTCCTCAGACCTCTGCACGTCTCTACCACAGAGACTCAGCCCTGTCACGAGTAATAACCACAGCAGCTCCTCGTCTTTACTCACTGCAGTCTGAACAAGACTCATCCTGCAAACTCAGGCTAAAGCTACAAAAGTGCAGAAGAAGAACGCAGCAGTGACATCAGAGCGGCTAAAGTTTCTGTGTTTACAGAGTTTCAGAGAAAGAGAGCCAGCAGTTACCTGAGAGCAGGGCGAGCAGCAGCCTGAGCTTCATGACGGAGCTGAATGCGCCTCAGAGCAGCTCCAACAGCTGCTGACAGCCACCACAGCTGCACGCTGCAAGAAATGAAGTGACGCGTAAAAACCAGCACCACACGCTGCTGCGGCAGGAGCATCACACACAGCAGGCAGGGACCAATCAGAGAGCAGCTCTCGGTTTACTGTGCTCAGTCAGACGAGTCTGTTTTTACTCTGATTACTTACACTACTTTGGCTTTTACAGATCATATGTGATGATTTATGATCACATGACTGTCGTTACTCGTGTTTATTTCATTGTTTTATAACCTGATGACGTTTTTATCTGCTGAACTAAAATAATAATTCTGGTTTATTCATCATCAATAACATGCAGCTCGTGTTCTCTCGTGACTCCTTCCTAAAAACCTTCACCTTTTACAGATATGATGATTCCACGCCGTGGGCGGGGCTTGGAGGTAAACTGCGGCGGTTCAGCGACGACAGAGTTGAACCCACAGCTCAGTGTTTGCTCCCGCAGGTCTTTCATCACCGATCACGTTCATAGTGTTGAATATCACATTTCATATCAAATATAAAGCCCGAGTCATGTGGCCTGTTATTGTAATGACAGAGAATTTGAAACATCCCAGTTTCCTTGAGAGTGATTTGTGTTCACACGGTAACAGGATCAGGACGACTACACACTGAGGCCACGTCCACACCGGCCGGATAGATCTGAAAACGGCGTCCACGCTAGCGTTTCCAGTCGTTTTCACAGAGCCGTGCGTCCACATTGAAACGGTCCAAAGCACAAACTCAAGTGAGAATTAAAGATTTGAAGGAAAGCTGTCTGCAGCACAGATCTGTAACAGGGCCGTCAAAGCTGAGAGCAAACAAAACAGCTGCTGTGTAGTGTCCTCCGCTTGATTTGGTCACGTGACTGCATCACATGACTAAAATGCATCATCGTTTTAGAAAGTCTGCGTGTTCGAGTGTCCACACTGCGACGACAGCTCCGTTTTGAAATGTACTCGTTTTCAAAACGCTGCGTTTCTCCTTGAGGAAAACGCCGTCTCAGTGTGGACGGGAGGCCAAACGTTGCGTTTTTAAACAGAAACGTGTTTCATTGTGGACGTAGCCTCAGCCACAGAGTCTGCAAACAGTCCAGAACTACTGGAGAGACACTTGTGGGAGGTTTAGTCCTAAAGAAGACGTCACTGAACCGTGGACAGGAACAAACTGAGAGGTCTCAGGTGAGCTGGACAGACGCCTGCAGCCAGACTGAAGGACGAGCAGGACAAAGGTCCTGCAGGCTGAAGCGTCCTTCGGCCAGACGAGCTGAGACGCTGCTCGTGGTTGGAGGAAGACGGCAGAGGCCACGCCCCCGCAGTGAAGCACGGTGGTGGCAGCATTCTGACTCATCGGGGTGTTTGTGCTTTCATGTCTGGTTTTAGCATCAGCACAGTGGAGCTACTGTGTACCAGAGATGCAGATCTAAGCCAGCACAGGCCACTGGTTCTCTTATTTTGAAAGGTCCTGATCCTGTGTTGTTCCTTGTGTCTGACTTCCTGCTGCTGGGTGGAGAAACCCCTGACAGATGTTTGTTTCACTGCCGTGCTTTGAATGGAACCAGTGATGTCGGCCATGACAGCATCACACAGTGTGTAAGAAACACCAGGATGTGACTGTGGGTGATGTAACCTGAGATCTGAGGGTCAGTTTCTCTAAACGTGAGATTTCAGTTTCCTGCGCTGACCCACATTTCTACACATGTGAGGGAGGGAACACCATCAGCATCCACCACAGAGCTGTTTGTTGTGTGGTTGGAGAGCAGTGGTCACCATGGTTTCCTGTTTGCAGCAGCTGATGGAGGCTGTTTCCTGTGATTACACCCTGGATGCTTTCACTTCCCTTTTTCACCTCTGACAGCCCGCTGTAAGAAATATCTGCAGCTGGACTCATGACACATATTTTAAAGAAAGATTTTTTCAGCCTCCAGAAATGAAAAAAGGAAATAATTTGCTTCATTTTTATGTTTCATTAAAATAAAAACATTTTCCTGTGGGAGGTCGTAGCTAGGGGTGGGTTTTTATAATCGATTCATCGATTAAAATCGATTCTGGCTCGGATAACGTAAAATCGATTCATTAAAATCCTGAATCGATTTTTTAATATAAATTTATTTTGCCCGAAATGCCAGAATCTCTGGTGACATCTCACAAAATTTCAACAACCACCAAACAGCTAAGACAGTAAATGAGAGCAGGAACACGGATTCTGCACAAAGACGTAAACACACAGCGCGACCCGCGGATCAGAATCGGTGAGATGTCGCCTTTCTCACAGTCGGGGCTGAAAGCCGACAGCTGCTGATTCTGATCTGTCGGCGCTTTGTGTTCACGCCCTTTATGCGCTGATTCTAAAGCTGTTAGTTTGATGTCTCTCCAAACAATATTGACCGAACCAGCAGCAAAAGAAGATCCAAACTACGCTTCACATGAACATCGTCATGAATTCACTCTTTTACTGTTTTGCTTCCACCGCGATGCACAGCTCTCTCTCTCTCTCTCTCCCTCTCTCTCTCCCCCCCTCTCTCTCTCTCTCTCTGTACTTCAAGAACAGTTTCCCTTTCTTCATTATTCGTTTGCTTGTTACGCACAAGTCCGGGACCAATAAAGTACACTTTCTTTCTTTTCTTTCTAAATGTACTGATCTGAATTATAATATTTCTGACTGTCAAAATTTCCCAGATTTAAATCGAATAGAATCGAATTAAATCGAATAGAATCGAATTAAATCGAATTAAATCGAATCGTGGATCGAATCGATTCGGGACCTTGTGAATCGGAATTAAATCGATTCTAGAAATCAGTGACGATACCCAGCCCTAGTCGTAGCGTCTCACACACTGCAGTACCACCTTTGACCACAGCAGGGAACCCCGGCGCTGTTGTTACGTTTCTCAGGTCCGCGCCGGGTTCACGTCTGGGTCTAAAATGTGTTCTGGTCACTGAGTTACGACGTGGATCTGACACAGAGGGATCATTCATGTGAGACGTGTCTGTCACTGATAAATTCCAACCTGCACAGCTGCCTGTCAGGGAATCGAACCCCCGTCTATACGTGACACACACGAGGTTTAGGGCTGGCCAATAACAGCAGGTCTGACTTGATCCAGCTTCATAAAGTCTGCGCTCAGCTTCGCAGCCTGATGCTCGTTTTTTTCCACTTGTTCCGTCACGTTACACAAAACGTGCTGATGGAAAGGCTGCCTGAGAACGTCTGCCCCCGTCCCTTCTTCAGCCCGCAGGCCGTACGTTTGACATCTCTGCCCACCCGTCAATCTGAGTAACCCTCTTCACTCAGGCCACTCCCACACAGTCAGGGAATCGAACCCCCGTCTCCCACGTGACCGGCGGGAAGACTCATCACTAACGTTCCCTCTAAGCTGCGCGCAGTTGCAGTCACGTACTGTTGCACGGTCTCTGCGCACAAAAACCGAACCTGCATTGAAATTAAAATAAACACGTAAAAAGTCTGTTTTGCAGTGTGAGTCAGTGAGTGACCGGCTGCTCCAGCCAATCACGCGATTCACGTTCGTATATACGCAGCTAATCCACGTCGTTGACGGGCTCTGACAGCGTCCTCATGTGCCGACGCCGGCGTTTTAGCAAAGCGGCTGATGTGGAGTGAAGCCACGTTAATGACAACGTTTTAGGAGTGACGGCGGTGTTACGATGTGCCGGGAGTCCGCTGTTCTCGACCTCGCTGTCTGCTGTGGAGCTGGCGGGTCACAGACGTCTCTGAAAACATCGGAGCGCGTTTGGAAATATGTGATATCTTGATAAATCGAGCAGATATGTGAAGTTTACACAGCTACATTCTCGCTTGAAAATAACTTAAAAGCTTATTTTGTGACCCAGAAATATTTAAGAGTTTTTAGCCTCGCTCGTCCACCATTGCAGCGTTTGAGTTTTTGGATGAAATGCATTCTGGGATATTTAGCTGTACCAAGTCCACACAAGTCACCAGTAGGTGGCAGGTGAAGTGTCTTGCCCAAGGACACAACGACCGAGACTGTCCGAGCCGGGGCTCGAACAGGCAACCTTCCGATTACAAGACGAACTCTCAACTCTTGAGCCACGACCGCCCACAGCAGCGGTGAGTGTTCCCACCTCCTGCTCTTTGTAACTTAACGCCATCTTTCCGTTTTTGAGTTTTGGACATGATTGTGGAGGATATCTTTGCAGCAAGTAAAGCTACCGGAAATGTACAACCCCACGCCCGGCCTCAAACCAGGAAGTTAGCATTTTCTCGTGCACAGGGTCTAGTTATACATAAAGTTTCAGCTGCGCTCTGATCAGCTGATCTGAAAAAGACTCAAATGAAAACACTGAACATCTCCAATGAAATCTTAAATTTATCATTTTCAAATCATCCAGAAAAGAAATTGAAGAAGAAGATCCAGAGCGTCCACAACACAAAGACTGTCACAGTTTGTGGCATTCAGGTGTCACATAGTACAAGCTCCAAGCAGCTGTGATGGAGATGCCGCACTTCCTGAGACACAGTTTGATGCCCTGAACAATACACAAGCGAAGAAAGCCACGCCCCCCACCACCGACCAGACCATCTGTCTGCCTGCAGCGTGAGATCTCTCACTGCTGCTGGACCAGACAACATCCCAGGTCGCGTGCCGAGAGACCGCGCTGATCAGCTGGCCGATGTCTCCACAGACATTTTCAACTCATCACTGAGCCAGATGATCGTCCAGCGTGCTTCAAGTCCACCACCACAGTGCCAAAGACATCCTCAGGATCCTGCCTGAATGATTACCCGTCGCCCTGACCCCCATCATCATGAAGTGCTTCGACAGACTTGTCATGGCACATGTGAAGAGCGACCTGCTCCGCTCTGGACCCGCTGCAGTCTGCACACCAGCCCAACAGGTCGACGAGGATGCTGTTTCCACTGCACTTCACCTCCGCCTCAGTCCGTCCGAATCGTCAGGCTGAGCACAGGAGCTCCTCAGGGCTGTGTTCTCAGCCCTCTGTTGTTCACCCTCCTCGACTGCGCCGCCCTACACAGCTCCAGCTACATCAACAAGTTCGCTGGCGACACAGCCGTGGTTGGTCTCATCAGCAACAACGACGAGTCAGTGTACAGATGTGCGGTTCAGCAGCTGGCGCTCTGGTGCAGTGAAAACAACCTAACACTGAATGTGAACAAAAGCAAGGAGATGATCGTCGGCTTCAGGAAGACTCGCTCCACCCACACACCGCTCAGCATCCACGGTTCCACGGTAGAGACTGTTAACAGCACTCACACGGACTCCTTTCCCTCCTCCCATCCAGGGGGCCGATCATCCAGACTGCGAGACAGCTTTTTCCCACAAGCCATCAGCATCATGAACTCACCACCAGCTCTCCTGCTCCCCCACCACACACACACACACACACACACACACACACACACACACACACTCCCACACACACACACACACCCACACACACTCACTCCCACACACACACACACACACACACACACACACACACACACACACACACACACACAGACACACACACTCCCACACACTCCCACACACACACACAGACACACACACTCCCACACACACACACACACTCCGTTAGCTGAGTCTATGTGCTCCACACCACTGCTTCTGTGAGACGAATGCTGCTCTGTGGACAGGCTGCTGCACTGGTCACTTTAAACCACTGTTAACTGTAAATGTTAAATTATAATTTCTCTCAGTCCTCTTAGTCTGAAGTGTATATTTATTTTCTTCTTTTATTTCTGTTTATTGTTGTTTTTTGTCCTGATGTAACCGGATACAGCAGAGATGACAATAAAGTTTGACTTGAAATGATAAAGAAATTATTAGTTGATGAGTTTGTGATCGATCGTTAAGTGCTGATTATTTTGACCTCATTCTGATTTCTGTGTGGTTTCACTTTTATGTTGTTTTATTATTCTTATAAAGTATAATGAACTCGTTTATTTTACTCTGTGAAGCCAATTTTATTCTAACATAGTTTTTCACTGACTTTTCTTTCAGTGATTAACTGTATGTTATTTTCTCCACCTGGTGTTTCTGTTTCTCCTGCTGTCTAATGCTGGGCTACACTGCGCGATTTTTTTCAGTCGTGTTATTCAGCTTCTGCTCAAACTGCACGATTGACTCGCAGGGGTTAGAAGTTCATAGGTCACGATGCTCTGATGCGACCCGAGTCACACTGTGCGTCCATAACATGAAGCTTATCGCTCTCCCTCTCTGTCTCACACACACACACACACACACACACACACACACACACACACACCACCAGCTTTGCTAAATTGCTGATGAAAAACATGATCAGCTGTGATTGAGCAGCGATGTAAATCCAACTATTTTCACGGTCGTTGTGGTCGTGATCATTTTGTGAGGCCACAAAAGTTGTGCCTCCGTCGCTTGTGTCCCGATCACAGGCTGCACCGCTGCTCCGTCTTTTTCGCTGACACTTGTGTTTGCGCGTGCGCAGTGTGAGAAGCTGCGCTGACACCCTCACGACGGTCGCGAGGATTTCAAATCAAGCCATTGATGATCGGGAGCTGGTCGTGAGGTGTTAATCGCGTCTCGTTACCCCACGTATACGACACGACGCACGATGAAGGCCAAAATCGGGCCGATCGCCAAAACGGTCGCACGACTCAAAACGGGCCAAACGTCGCACAGTGTCTGCCCAGCATTACGCGGAGCTTCCACAGTGTGTTTGTCCAATAAAAACAAGAGCCTGTTCTGTATGTGTGAATCACGGAGGTGAAAAAGATTTCCTCCCCGTCGGGGAATCGAACCCCGGTCTCCCGCGTGACAGGCGGGGATACTCACCACTATACTAACGAGGAGTAATTCTTTTCCTAATCCTGCAGTACTCGTTTTATCCACAACGTGTCTTACCTGAAAGTGACCATGACATAACTACGATGGTCGGCCTGCCCCCTGCTGTCTGACAGCAGTACTACAGCTGATCACAGCAGGAGGGGACATTTCGACAGTTTAGAAATCGTTTCACTTATTAAGAAACCAAACAAACAAAAACAAAAAAGCAAACATGCAACCTCATAAAAAAATAACGGAAGTGAATAAAAACAATAAAACATGTAAAACTAACAGGTGTTTTCTGTACCTCGTGCCTGACGTGGACAGGTGTCTGCAGCCTGCATGGCCATGAGGCTGAGAGCTGTGCTGCTAACAGGCTCAAATAATATGAGATCAGAGCGTGGGGCAGACACCTCAAACACTCCACCCTCTCCGACTGACCCACAGCTGTCCTGCTGATGCTGACAATGGAGGCTCTCCTGCACACTCTGGTATTGGAGCTGCTGCTGTGACATGCTCCTCTCACAGGGAGCTGCTGCTCACTGGAGATTTCCTCATGTTGGACCATTCCCAGTAAACCCTGGAGCTGAAAACCCCAGCACAGCAGCCTGCGTGACGTCAACAAACCTGTTCAGCCATCTTTGTCCTGATGGTCGCTCTGAGCTCCACATGAGCTGCTGCTGCTGTGGGACAGGTGTACCTAATAAAGTGACAGCTCAGCGTGGTGAGACCTGAGCCAACGTTTTTACTGTTATCAGCAGCTTCCTTACAAAGTTCTGCAAACTGTGTGAAGCACAAGAACAAGGAAACAGGCAGAGCAGCCACTTTATTGGGTACACCGTTAGTCCAAATATTTAATCAGCCAATCACAGGCCTGCTCTCAGCATTTAGGCGGGTAGACATGTGGAGATGACCTGCTGGAGCTCAGACCGAGCATGAGGCTAAAAGCTGACTGAAGGTACGTTGTTGATGATGTCAGACAGGCGGAGTCAGTTACCTGAGTTACACTGAGTGACTTCTTCACTGTTTACATGAAAACTTTATTAAACACATTAAGCACAGTCTGACGATGGAGTTTATTAACAAACATCGCTCCTGTCACAGCTCACAGAGGACACGTGTCACTCAGGGGCGAGGGCGTCCACCTGTGACGTGAGTGACATCACTCCTGAGGTGAGTGCAGCAGATTTATTTTGCTTCTTGTGCAGAGAACGTTCGACTGAGGCTTTCCGAGATGTTCCAGATGGGAATTCAAACACTTTCATAATCAGGTCGGTGTCACACGGCGCTGCTCTCCTCCTCCTTCTCTGATTGGTCTGGCCTCCTCTTTGCTTCCTGTTTGGACCTCCAGACTCCTGCAGGAACACAAACACACTTCCTGTCACAGATCCAGGCTTTCTCTGAGTTCAACAAAAACTAAACCTCAGTCAGAGATAACGGGGTCAGGGGTCAGGGTGGTGGTTGTCAGCTTTCAGGCCCTGAATGAATGTGATTGGCTGAACAGGTGTGACAGTGTGTAAATGATCAACGATGAGCCCGAGCTGACCCAGTGTTAGTCTCAGCAGTTATGCAGATGGAGTGTTTATAATGTTGGAAACCTGCAGTCAGCTGAGACATGAACACAGAAGTGTCTATGCTCATGTCTCGACAAAGCAGCAGCTTTACAAGAGTCAATAATGGAGGTGAAGAACATCACGCCTCCCGGTCGGGGAATCGAACCCCGGTCTCCCGCGGGGATACTCATACTGTGCAGTACCAGCTGTGACCACTAAATGACTGCATGTATGTGGGTGGCGCTGTTTACCACTTCTCCACAGTGAAGGTTTATTGTGACCACAGCTGCAGTACCGCTTTCAACCACAACGTGAACGTATAGGAGAGTGGCGCTGTTTCACAGGTTCGACAAAAACGAAAAGAGAAAAACATCAAAAACTGTTTTTAAATGTGTGCAAGCAGTGTGTGTGTGTGTGTGTGTGTGTGTGTGTGTGTGTGTGTGTGTACTGACTGTAAGCTGCGGTCAGCAGCAGAGCTGGGATGAAGACGAGGGAGGAAGCTCTCACTGTGTTTCCAACAAACGTCTGCAGAACGTTTACCTGCTGCTCAGCTGACTGTCAACAAACAAACAAATACAAATAAAAACAAACAAAGAAACACATAACACATCAACACATAAACATGAAGTGTTTGTACCTGAACCAGAGCCACCACTGGCTGCGTGGTGTCGTCTCCTGTGATGTCACTTCCTGCCTCCTGGGCGATGTGACCTGGCCAACACATGATGCTTGTTTACGTCTGACTTGACCGCACTTTGTGTTCAGATTTAAAGATGCTGAACATGAGGACGTGTTTGTGTGACGCTCACAGGGTCACGGCTGTGACCTCACGTTAGCAACAGCTGCAGGGTAACGCCGCGTCACACAAACAGCTTCCTGTACTGACAGCATGAAGCATCAGCGAGCAGCTTCTTGAAGCTCCAAACGAACACTAAAATATAATTTCTCTTCCTTCTCTTTCTTTAAGTCCGAACTCAAAACTCACTAGTTCAAAATAGTTTATCCCACATAACCTCTCCACTCGGCTATTTTAAATGTGTCTTATGTCTTATTCTTTTATGATTGTGTAAACTGCTGGCTTTTATGTTGCTTTTTTCATTACTGTGTACAGTGACTTTGAGTGCTCTGAAAGGCACTTTCAAATAAAATGTATTATTATTATTATTATTATTATTATTATTATTATTAATGACCAGCAGGGGGCGACTCTTCTATGAGTGTAAAGACATGCAGTGAGAAAGAGAACGGTACCTGTGGTGGTGTGCGGTGCGTTCAGGTCCCCGTCTGAGAGCTCAGTGTTTTCTGTTACGGCCACAGAGCGAGCTGCAGGCGAAAGACAAACAAACACTTTGAGGTTTTCATGTTGTTTTCAGCGCTCTGAACAGGCGTGTGTGGACGTACGGCTGCTGAGGATGATGAGGTGGACAGTGAAGGTCTGGTCGTTGAAGAGTCCGGGCACCTGAACTCTGCAGTGGTAGAAACCCGAGTCTGACGGCTGTGAGTGGAAGATGGACAGAGAGGAGGAGGAGGCAGACACAGAGTACCTGCACAGGAGGGACGAAGGCTGGTTTTACTCCACGTGCTGACAGGAAGCTACAGTCTGCTCTGATGGGACGCACACCTGCGCTCACCTCTGTGACTTCCTGTAGGTGATGCGGGCTGCAGCGCTGTTGATCACAGCGTTGTGGCAGGTGAACAGTGAAGGTTTGCCCCGCCCCCAGCACACCTCCACTCCGCCCTGTTTGCCCGCCCCTGTGCGACACGGCAGCATCACCTTTGTCCCGACGTGGCCCACCACTGTCTCCATGGTGACCGCTGACACACAGGTCAGCGCTGACAGGAAGACAAACACAGGAGTGAGTTAAAAAGACACCTGATGATGTCAGAGCGGACAGCCGATACTGGAAACCATCATCACCAGTCTGACTGAAGCTGCTGCTCCAGCAGACACGATGTCACGGCTCACCGCTGAGCGCCGAGGCTTCCAGACGAGCTGCAAACACTGAGAGTCAGCCCCAGAAATCAGAAACGGTTTAAAAACGAACAGCAGGAAGAAAGAATGTGAGCCGTGTTTTTTTGAACTCTTATTCATGAATATTCAGAGCACGCAGCGGCAAACCGAGCGAGCTTTCAGACAGGTAAATGGCCTGCATTTGTATAGCGCTTTACTCAGTCCCCAAAGCGCTTTACACTACATTCAGTCATCCACACATTCACACACTGGTGATGGCAGCTACAGTGTAGCCACAGACACCCTGGGGCGCACTGACAGAGGCGAGGCTGCCGGACACTGGCGCCACCGGGCCCTCTGACCACCACCAGTAGGCAAACATGGGGTTAGTATCTTGGCCAAGGACATTTGGCATGCAGCCAGGAGGCAGCCTGGGATCGAACCACCGACCTTCTGATTAGTGGCTGACCTGCTCTGCCACCTGAGCTACAGCCAGCCATGCCGTGACAGGTGCGTCACGTTCTTCTGTCAGGTAATGATCACGGAGCCGTTTTACCGCAAACACACAGAAAACGTATCATCTGCAGATACGAAGACCTCACGGCGACCTGAGGAGGCGGGGTCGTGACCTTTCAAAGCTTTGTGGTCTAATTTGTCTGCTTCACTCATTTTAGGGTCAGAGACAGAAATCTGTTTTCCTGGCTGCTGATGGTAACGTGAGGCTGCTGTGGAGAAACATTCAAACGTGTCAATCTGAGAAACCTCACTTTCATACTCAGGACCTTTGATCGCTCATAATTACAGGAGATGTTAGCATGAACACATTTAAGCTCAGCTTAACACTGACAGCAAGGCCACGCCCCTTTACATCCAGGAGGATTTTTTTTCTATCCGGTTGTTCAGTCTGACGCCACTGGCCGTGTCTGGGCCTAAACTCCGCTGCAGGTCCATATATCAAACGATCACTATGGCATTACTGAGAGTTGAAAAACTGTCTAAAGTCTTTCATCTTTAATAAAATGATCAGCGTTCTGCTCTACCAGGTGTAACAATTGAGTTTAACATCCAGGCATCCATGAAAACGGAATTTATGACATTTAACGGAGTTAGAAGTTAGCAGGGAGTTAGCTCGCTAGCTTCTATCTAAATACAATATAGCATGTCCTGACTGCGGGGTTTTGGAAACAAATTCAAACGTACAGCTCTGTTATCACTTCCAGCATAAATGAAGACAGAAAACTAAACAGCAGTGACGTTTGTAGGGTTACTGAAGTTGGGCTAGCTGGTATATAATGTTGTGCTACGTGACCGCTAGCGACACAGCTATGTTAGCATAATATAAACAAGCTAACTTTTTTTCCACTCGATAAAAGTTAACATGAGTGTTCTCGGTGGTCAGGAACAAATGTAATCGCATGGCAGGATGCTGTAAAAGGACCAAACTTCAGCCAGGAGAACAACTGAGATAATCCATCCACAATACGAGGTTAGTCATTCATATACTGCTGCATGGGCTGGGCTGTAGTTACATCCTAAGGTTTTAAAAACTGAGCTTAAATAAATGATTAGCGGTAATAAAAGCCGAGGGAGGTCAACAGTGATCACTGACTGTTTTAGGAGCTTTTTGAGATTAAATAGAAGAAAATACAAAACATTAAACATGTTAACAACACAAAAGCCATATTAAACGCAGACTACTTTAGACCCGGAAGCAGGATTCGTCACGTCATCACTTAACGACCGGATAACAAACTTAGAGGTTTGATTTGACCAATCCGAGGACAGCTTTGGGATCATTTCAAATCATCAATGGTTTTATTGGCTCTCTCACCCCAACCAATCACAGCAGATGGCCCCGCCCCTCCCTGAGCCTGGTTCTGTTGGAGGTTTCTTCCTGTTAAAAGGGAGTTTTTCCTTCCCACTGTCGCCAAAGTGCTGCTCACAGGGGGTCATATGATTGTTGGGTTTTTCTCTGTATCTATTATTGTACGAGCTACTGTGCAATATAAAGCACCTCGAGGTGACTGTTGTTGTGATTTGGTGCTGTATAATTAAAGCTGAACTGAACTGATTCAAGCGTGTCCACTGACGACCTGCAGGTGTGAGGTGTTTGTGGTCCGTCCAGCGCTCTGTCTGTGGTCTCATCTTTCCCACAGTCTGGAGTTTCTCTTGGTAAAACTTTAACACTTCGAGTTTTCCAAACAACAAAAAGTCCTGACAGCACCAGGTCCTCCTTAAATGACTGCTGTGGCCTCCGTCTGTAAACTCACTGCTTTCAAGAAGCGTCCGTGTCGCGTTGGACACATGAAAAGTTTGATCCTGACAGATTTTCTCCTCGGCTGCTTTAATTCCAGACTCTGACTTTTCTGTGAGGATCCAGGTCCAGCAGTCTCAGACAAACATCCACAGCCCAGAGGAGCTCTGAGCGACCCTGACCTACAGGTTACACTCACCTGAGAGGACGCAGACAGCGTGCAGCGGCGGCAGCATGGTGGTGTTGTTCCTGCTGCAGACAGACAAATGGATGAGCAGTCAGATGAGTCAGTTGTCGCTCTGACTTCCTCTTTCCACTCAGTTATTCATAGAGTCGTCTCGCCGGCACAAAACAGGCCGGAGGTCAGCAAACATGTTTGAGATGAGCCGTCGCACCATCAGAGCGCCACGTCGCTCCACCCCATGTCTCCATGTCAGAGCGTGCTCACGGCAATACTACGGACAGCATGGTCAGCAGGTTAAAGCTCACCTGACAATGACCTTTCACCTTTCATCAAACAAATGTCAGTTTTGTTTTTTGTATCTTTATTCTGAACAACAACAGAGAAAAAAAGACAAACAAACAAAGTCAAACAATAATCACAAATAACTCAGCAGGAAGAAGCATCGGCTTATTTAACCCCACCCCCCTGTTTCCTAACTAACAGTAAGTAGTAGTCGACACTTTTTCTTCCTGTTACGTCCATCAGAAATATATTTATTTAAAACAACTTAAAGATATATATACACTCATGTAAACATACTCACACACTGGTGATGGCAGCTACATTGTAGCCACAGCCACCCTGGGGCGCACTGACAGAGGCGAGGCTGCCGGACACTGGCGCCACCGGGCCCTCTGACCACCACCAGTAGGCAACGGGTGAAGTGTCTTGCCCAAGGACACAACGACCGAGACTGTCCAAGCCGGGGCTCGAACCGGCAACCTTCCGACTACACGGCGAACTCCCAACTCTTGAGCCACGATCGCCCCGTATAAGTTGCAGTAAGTTGCAGATGTATGTCAGTGGCTCTGAGATTCCTTCTATGACCTTCTTTACAATCAGTGCATGTTTTATATTTACATGTTTACAGTCTCAATGATTCCTTTTCCCACTGCTGTGAGGAACATTTCTCTGCTGATGGCAGTGACTCAGGAATTCGTTCTGTCAGATTTGGTCCAATATTTGCAGAATCATTATTAAAGCTTTGACAGCATCAGCAGCTTTTTCCATTATGTTGCCAATATCAGTAAAATATTGTTTGCAGTGAGCTGTAACTCTGCTGGCCTGGTTTCGCATTCTGTTTAGAGTTTAAAGATGTTTCCTGTCAGTTTATTTCTGCTGCTGTTGATCAATAATCAATCTATCAATAACAGTGAATTATTTTTAAGGTGGAACTTTAAACATTTGGACCTGAGCAGCATCATCAGGTGTAATGTGCTGTACTATTCCTTGTTGCTTCATGGCAGCCACACTTGGTTGTGATTTCTGTGCTCTTGAGCAAAGAACCAGTTTTAAATGGTCTTTAGGCTCAGTGTTAGCAGCAGGTCCACCTGAGTTATGGCTCAGATTTACAACAAAACTCCCCAGCTAGCTTAGCTATTCATTAGAAAGCTAATGCGCTAACAGCTAACATGTTAGCATTAATCAAAGTAAGAAGAAGCTCTTGAGCTAGCTAGCTTAGTCCAAGCTAGCTCGCCCACACACCTTGTCTTACCTTCAGTCTGGTGTGTCGCAGGTGAAGGAAGTCACAAATTGATGACAACGCAAATCCACGAAGCGAACGCAAGTGAGACGCAGCGAGCTTTAGAGTTTGTTTGTTTTGTTTCCTTTTAGTTGTTGTTTAGGTTTTTATTTTGTTTATTAGCTTGAAGGTTTTTAGTTTGGAGTTTATTGGTTTGAGTTGTTGCATACCTGCAGTGGGAGTCGAACCCACGCTGTGATGCTGACGCTCCGGGCTGGATGTAGCGTTGTTCCCTCGTGGACCATCTTCAGCGCTGATGAAGCCTCAGCAGGATGAAGCCTGATGCAGAAAACAGACTCGGGTCCTTCACTACACACCTGCACACAGTCTGAGCAGGAAAACAAGCCTCAGCACAGAAACTGAGCATGAAGGCTGCGTCACCTGTGGAGGAGGAGTCCATGTTTGGTGCTGGTATGAGGGCCAATCAGAGCCTCTGAGGTGACGTGCAGCTCTCTGTGGTTCACACTGCTGTTAGCTCAGGTTCAGGCTGGACTGAAGTCTTCAGTGGCTCAGCAGGTAAAGCAGCTCCCCCTGCAGTCATGAGACCACAGGTTCAACTCTCACAGCTCCCTGTTCTCTTCATGTGGTGACGTGTCCAGGTGTGCTCCGCCTCTCGCCCTGCTGGGTGAGGGTCGTGTTACGTTCACTGAACTCCAAACTCTGCAGGATTCATTGACGATGCGCTCCCGCCCGGCCTCCCGCCTCCTCCGCCCGCAGTCATCTCCGTGTTACCCAGCAGGTGGAGGCTCGCCTCTCGCGCTCAGCCGCAGCTCAGATTTAATTCATGCTGCCGAGACGTTCACAACAACAACACGCCGCCTGCTGAGGAGGAGAGGGAGGTCAGAGCCTCGTTAACCCGGCGGAGACGGAGGGAAATCAGGTCGACCTCGTTACCCGCTGATGTCACTTTATTGGTGGTTGCCATGACTGCGACGATGATGGAAGCAGCATGTTTGTTTCTTTCAGTGTCTGAGACGAGGAGACGACACGTCCGTCTCCATCCGACCTGCTGATTCTGCAGCTGCTGCCATTAAACACCAAAGAAGAAGACGCACGGGGACGTGATGTCATTAAAAAAGCTCCAATGAAACACTTTGCACAACAAATGAACTCTTTAACCTCAAAAAGCAACGCGTGAGAGAGTTAATCTGATATGAATCGTGTCAAAGGTCACGACCCGAGAGGAATTCAAACCCACAACCCGACCACGGCCTGAAACCTGGAGCAGGAAACCAGCATCGACCACAAAGACCAGACCAGGAAGCAGAGACAGAGAATGAAACTGTGATGAATGAATGTGCCTGAAACTCTGAGCTCCCTGCTGCTGATCACAGATCAGCTTTAAAACTGAGTCAAATGCTGCGCGTGCGTTCAGGTTAAAGCCGTCTCTGACCCGTGAGCGAGCTGGCGTCCAGAGGCAGGCTCTCAGCTTAATGAGCACGAGATTAGCATCGGCGTCGACGCCGTGAGCTAATGTGAGCACGGCGTCTGTGTCAGGCGTTTCTATGACAGCAGGTGTGAGTGAAGAGCGTGCAGCCGCACTCATTATGTCTTTATGAGACACCATTAGCACATAATCAGTGTACACGACCCCACAGAGTACTCTGATTACACTCTGTTCCCACAGAGCAAATGGAAGAAACAAACCGAACAGTGACGTCTGTGGTAGCTGTGAGCTGCACTCAGACCTGCTGGATCCAAGGTCAACGTATCAGGATATCTTTAATGATCTGGCTTCACTGACAGTGTGACGCCGAGGTTCATCCTGCTGCCTCGGGGTCGAAGGTCACAGGGTTCAGGTTTCGCTCTGACCCTTTCTGCTCTGTCTGTAAGACTGATGAGGACAGGCTGCATTACTCCACCTGTCCGGTTGTTCTCTCCTCTCGGAGGCGATGGTGTGCGCTCTGTGATGTAGGACGATGCAGTCCTCGCCCAGGCAGACTTTAAATGGACGGATGTGGGAACAAACATCCACCTCCGCTGCGAGCAACCACGCTATCCCGCCTCGCCCTGGTATTCCTGGACCAGGAGGCGGAGCTCGGCGTTCTTCCTCCTTCCCGGGGTCAGAGCTGCAGATGGTCCCAGCGGGTTTGTTTGGCATCCGCCTTCTTTCATAAAAGTTTTGTTTTGACGGGATGATCGACTCCACCTCCAGCATCGTTTGGACATGAGGATGAAGATGTGAACGCCTGCACAGAAGACGAAAGAGGAAACGTCCCCCGTTAATGAGGTGGTTGATGCGTGCACGTGTTTGCACTGTGACCATGCACGGGGAGGCCCCGCCCACTCACACTGCTACAGGGACCAGAGAGTCAGTCAGGATGTTCCTGAGCTAAGAGCTAAAGGGCGGCGTTGCCATAATGAGCCTCGTCCCGCCCCCTGATGTGGAGCACTGCTCATAACATGGAGTCTGTTTACGTGTCACAGCTGACATGACCCTGAGCCTGACTGTAACCCTAAAAACACGGTTTGAGTCTCAAACTGTTGGTCCCCACAGAGATATGAAAACACGCACACGCACACATCAGAGGCCTGCTGTAGGAGGGAACAGCTTCAGGATGTAGAAGATGAGTCTCTATTTTTCGCTCTTCACCCACAGACTTCCTGCAGGAACATTTGAGAGTTTGGCGGTTTGAGTGTTTCAGGTGGGGGCGATAAGACTGCAACACGATTCAAACCCACGCACACACACACACACACAGACACACACACACAGACACACAGACACACACACACACACAGACACACACACACACACAGACACACAGACACACACACACACACACACACACACACACACACACAGACACACACACACACACAGACACACACACACACACAGACACACACACACACACAGACACACACACACACACACACACACACACAGACACACACACACACACACACACACACACACACACAGACACACACACACAGACACACACACGCTGAGGGATGAAGATGTCCTAAAACTGCTACAGAGTAGGAGTACTGCAAACACACACAGACAGTAATGCTGGACGGGTTCAATAAAAACAATCTGATAGTAATAAAGTTTATTTACTCAGGCTGTCCCTGCACACACAACAGTCACTGATTTTACTCATTAATTGGAATCAGTGTGTGACGTCATCAAACAGTCCCGATCAAAAGTTCTGAAAATGTCAAAACATCCTGTTTTGCATGTTTGGATCTTCACAAGGTTGCAACTCGAGCTGCAACATGAAACAAGAAGAACCGAGAGTGAGACAGAGCAACGCTTACACTGAAGCTGGCTGTTTTACAGCTGATGCCTTTAAAAGGCCAAATCTGTGCAAAAATGTGGCTTCGTTGTCCTTTCCTGTCAGGATGCTCCCTGTTTGAACGTGGTCGGGTTGTTGAACCGCATGAGCTGAGGTGTTTTCTACACTCCACAGTGGAGGGGGTGGTTTTTCCTTCAGTGGAACATCAGGAGGTGCAGGGCTGTCAAACAGCTGCTGGCTGTGTCCAGATGTTGCAGAGAACATCCCTCCTGACCTGGCCCTCGTCTGTGTGGTAACCACTGGGTTTATCAACGGGACAACGCTACGACTTCTTCCAGGAGAATAACATCACTCTGTTGGACCATCCTGCGTGCTCCCTGATCTAAACCCAACTGAGAACCTTCAGGGATGGCTGGTGAGCGAAGTTTACAGAAATGGACGACAGCTCCAGACAGTAGATGCCTTCATGCAGCCCTCTTCACCATTTGGAGAAATGTTCAATTCAATTCAGTTCAATTTTATTTATATAGCGCCAAATCACAACAAAAGTCGCTTCAAGGCGCTTCATATCGTACAGTAGATCGTACAATAATAGATACAGAGAAAAACCCACCAATCATATGACCCCCTATGAGCAAGCACTTTGGCGACAGTGGGAAGGAAAAACTCCCTTTTAACAGGAAGAAACCTCCGGCAGAACCAGGCTCAGGGAGGGGCGGGGCCATCTGCTGTGATTGGTTGGGGTGAGAGAAGGAAGACAGGATAAAGACATGCTGTGGAAGAGAGACAGAGGTTAATAACAGATATGATTCAGTGCAGAGAGGTCTGTTAATACAGTGAGTGAAGAAGAAACACCCAGTGCATCATGGGAATCCCCGGCAGCCTACGTCTATTGCAGCATAACTAAGGGAGGATTCAGGGTCACCTGCTCCACCCCTAACTATATGCTTTAGCAAAAAGGAAAGTTTGAAGCCTAATCTTGAAAGTAGAGATAGTGTCTGTCTCCTGAATCCAAACTGGAAGCTGGTTCCACAGAAGAGGGGCCTGAAAACTGAAGGCTCTGCCTCCCATTCTACTTTTAAATACTCTAGGAACAACAAGTAGGCCTGCAGAGCGAGAGCGAAGTGCTCTAATAGGGTGATATGGTACTACAAGGTCATTAAGATAAGATGGGGCCTGATTATTTAAGACCTTGTATGTGAGGAGCAGGATTTTGAATTCTGGATTTAACAGGAAGCCAAAACAGGAGAAATCTGCTCTCTTTCTAGTCCCTGTCAGGACTCTTGCTGCAGCATTTTGGATCAGCTGAAGGCTTTTCAGGGAGTTTTTAGGACTTCCTGATAATAATGAATTACAGTCGTCCAGCCTGGAAGTAATAAATGCATGAACTAGTTTTTCAGCGTCACTCTGAGACAGGATATTTCAAATTTTAGAGATGTTGCACAAATGGAAGAACGCAGTCTTACATATTTGTTTAATATGTGCGTTGAAGGACATGTCCTGGTCAAACATGACTCCAAGGTTCCTCACAGTGTTACTGGAGGCCAAGGTAATGCCATCCAGAGTAAGAATCTGGTTAGATACCATATTTCTAAGCTTTTCAGGGCCGAGTACAATAACCTCAGTTTGATCTGAATTAAGAAGCAGAAAGTTAGCGGCCATCCAGGTCTTTATGTCTTTAAGACATAAAGGTGATGTTCCCATCACCTCGTGGAAACGCTCGCATCGAGTATACTGCAACGAGTTTTTGCAGTGGTCACCAATAATGTGGAGCTCCTCATTACTGAGTTCATGTTTGGAGCTTTGGTTTCTGTTTTCGGGGCGACCGTGGCTCAGGGGGTTGGGAAGCATATCTGTAACTGTAAGGTCGCCGGTTCGATCCCCGGGCACTCTGTCCTGATCGTTGTGTCCTTGAGCAAGACACTTCACCTGCCGCCTACTGGTGTTGGCCAGAGGGCCCGATGGTGCGATACGACAGCCTCGCCTCTGTCAGTCTGCCCCAGGGCAGCTGTGGTGAACCAGTGTGTGAGAGTGAATGAATAGTGGCATTGTAAACCGCTCCATTATTATTTTGGTTTATTTGGAGGTGTGGTCCTAAACGTCTGATCAGCTGTAAAACAGCCAGTTTGTAAGCGTTGCTCTGTCTCACTCTCGTTTCTTCTTGTTTCATGTGTTTAAATCACATCAGTAACACAAACGATGTTCTCTTTTTTCACACAGTAAAAAAAGTTCTTCCCTTCTTACAGTGGAGGCGCCGTGCTGTGGTTTCGTCACAGCGCTGTTTCCTTATAATGTGGAAAAACTGACTCGTGGTTAAAATGTCCCTTTTTCCCAAAGACGTCTCAGAGATGAACGTTTCACATCAGGGCGGGTCACAGGGTGGAGGCGTGCCTGCTCTCACCTGCTCAGGTGAAGCAGCAGCAGAGCAGAGGAACTGAGCAGTCCACAGGCCACGCCCCCAAAATAAGAAACATTTTTTAGTCGCTAACAAAAACCAAATATATAAATCAAATGTAAATATTTGATCCTTTACATCGATGTTGTGTTAGATTTTCACCCTCAGCACTTCCTGTGTCTGGACTCGGGGTGATGTCATCACTGAGGAGGAGCTCGGTGAGAGACACCTGGACCGCGCACCATGATCCATGGGCGGGGCTTCAGATACCACACGTGGCCTTGTCCCTTACAGGTCACCAGAGATGGGCAGTAATGCATTACTGTAATCGATTACTTTTTTCAAGTAACGAGTAAAGTACGAGATTACTATTGCAAAAAACGGTAATTAGATTACTGTTACTTTCCCGTAAGCACGCTGCGTTACTGCGTTACTAAAACCGTGATTTCATTTGCGAGAGTGTCTCCTGACAGTGACGTAACCGAGTGCGACGTTCGTGGCAACAGCTGTGTGCAGATCAACAATGGATCACATATCGAGTGCAGGAGAGAGTATGAGCGTGCAGCGTTTAAAGCGTGGAAGTACTCACATTACTTTGAGTTTGATTCCATAAAAAGTGACAAAAACACTAGCGTCCTGCGTGGGAAGAAAACTTCTTTTTACAACGAAAAACCCCTAAACCTCCGAGCGAGCACCGAGTGCGCTGCCACGGGAGTGTGACACAGAGAAACTCCCGGACCCTCCCACTGATGGCTGCGGCTCACCTGCACCGGGGCAAACATCCGGCTGTCCAATCAGAGGATGTTGTGTATAGTCTAACTTTTGCTTGATGCATAAAGTTAAAAGATTCAAACTAATAAAACAAGTTTTAAACAGAGACGTTTTCATTTGATTACATGTATATGATGGATGATGCAGAAACAGTAGAACTGGGCTGAAAGATCTATCACTCTGTTACCTATTCAGGTTGTAAAAAAGTAACTAAGTAACTAAATAACTAAGTAACTAATTTCTTTTGAAAAAAAGTAATTAGTTACTGATTACTTTTTTCAAGTAACTTGACCAATACTACAGGTGACCTCCATCATTGGCTGCCTGAGACTCGGGTGGAGTTCAGGTGTGTCGGCACCTGTGAGGACTCACATAGGTCACGGCCGTCTACCTGCTCTTCCTGGTCCACCTCCCTCTGATGGGTCAGGCCCCGCCGCTCATATCAAACGCATCGATTGATTGGATGTCAGCGTGTATCTTTGTTGCCTGGCAACATCGTGACGTTCCACAGTTCCCTTGTTAATCTGTGTGTTTCCGTCCAATCACAGCCTTCAGGCGTTCTAACCTCGTGTCGTGGCCGATAAACAAACTGAGCCCGTCTGTCAGACGGAGCTTGTTAACATCAGAGTCTGGCAGAGAAGCATCGACGTCATTCTGAGGACGGAGCTCACAGTTGTTTCCAATCAGAGCTCCTCTGAGGTCGGAGCCCGCCGCCGCCGCTCGCCGTCTCTGGGTTTGCTGGTCAGCACTTTGTTTCTGGCTGGAGACCAAGTGAAACCAACAGAGACGCTGTTTCATTCTCTGCATTCACTTTCCTTTGAAGGACAAACTGCTGAGACGTGCAGACAGCGGGGTCCTCAGAGACCTCCACTCAGTCATTCCTGAAACCACAGTCGGCCCGAGCGCTCACAGCTCTGATTCGATGCAAGTTTGAAGAACAACAAACACAAGTTTCTGTCTGAGGCTCACTTCCTTCCACTTCCCAGCGTTCATCCCGGTCCTGGTGCAACGTTTACAGTCGGCACGGTCGGCTTTTCGATTGTTTTTACCTTAAACAATAAAACCTCATTTCAACACTGCTGACATCAGTTTTTCGTTCAGTTACAGACTTCCATGGAAGCAGACGGAGGACCACGGGTGGTGTAAGACACGGGCGTAGTTACTACATGACCTGTTTTAAAGCCTCAAGATGACGTTTTTTGGTGTTTTCAAACTAATTGTGACGAGTGCATGTTTATTGGCTGTCAGCCATACGTCGAGAGCCAATGAGTGACAAAGGTCAGGGCAAAGTGGGCGGAGGTCTCAGTTGTCAGCCTGCTGTCAGCCCCCCCCCCACGATGTCACTTCCAGGTTAATGTAACTTTGGAAGATTTGCACAACCAAATTGACTGATGCTTACGACCAACAGGAGGCGCTAAGCGTCTCTGACAACACGCTGAACAAACTGTGGGCTCATTCTTTGAAGAGCAGGAGATAATTCAGTGATGTCACGTTTAAAGGCAGCGGGGGCGGGGCTTGTTTTTAAGAAGGAGCGGTTTGAGATGATTTACAGAGCAGTGATAAGGAGGGCACGCCGCTGTAAAGTTCTCAAACGTCTCAGCAGGGATTAAAAATAGTCTGCAGAGGCCATAAACACAGAGTGTGTGTGTGCGCTCGCATGACTGTCTTTGTGAGGACCTGGTACACTGTCAGACATTGTGAGGACACAGAGTGGACAGTGATGACGCTTCATTGGGTCCTGACTGTGAGATAAACCCTCAACGACCTGTTTGATATCTCAGGTCTTCTGTAAGACCCAGCTCCAGGTTTGTGTCTGGGAATGCTGGGAATGCCATGATGGTCCTCACAGACAGAAAGGCAGAAATCTGTGTCTGCAAAGAATCAAGAGAAAAAAGAGAGATTTATCGTCTGCTGTAAGACTCCAGCTGCACCTCATCTTCATCATCACCATGCTCACCCTCCGCCTCGTCATCTGAACTGCACCTGCTGCTCACCACCACCACCACCACCACCACCACCACCATCTTCATCTTCCTCACTAAATCTGTTCTCTCTTTCTCTGCTGAATCACCCGGTTATGTAACAACAGTCTGCTCAACTTTGAGAGGAACAAAACTCAGAACAAGACTCTCACATCCACCCATCCATCCATCCATCCATCCCTCCATCCATCCATCCATCCATCCATCCCTCCATCCATCCATCCACCCACCCATCCATCCATCCACCCATCCATCCATCCCTCCCTCCCTCCACCCATCCATCCATCCATCCATCCATCCATCCATCCATCCATCCAGCCATCCATCCAGCCATCCATCCCTCCATCCATCCATCCACCCACCCATCCATCCATCCACCCATCCATCCATCCCTCCCTCCCTCCACCCATCCATCCATCCATCCACCCATCCATCCATCCACCCATCCATCCATCCATCCATCCATCCATCCCTCCATCCATCCACCCATCCATCCATCCACCCATCCATCCATCCATCCATCCATCCATCCATCCCTCCATCCAGCCATCCATCCAGCCATCCATCCCTCCATCCATCCATCCATCCATCCATCCATCCATCCACCCATCCATCCCTCCCTCCATCCATCCATCCATCCCTCCATCCCTCCATCCATCCACCCATCCACCCATCCCTCCATCCATCCATTCAGCCATCCAGCCATCCATCCATCCAGCCATCCATCCCTCCATCCATCCATCCACCCACCCACCCACCCATCCATCCCTCCCTCCCTCCCTCCACCCATCCACCCATCCATCCAGCCATCCATCCACCCATCCCTCCCTCTCTCCCTCCCTCCCTCCCTCCCTCCACCCATCCACCCACCCCTCCATCCATCCCTATATAAGTGATGGACGCTGTGATGTCACCACAGATCACACTCCTTCCTTTTACAGTCACAGTGACAGTTAGGACAGATGAAATGCATCATGGGTAAAAATACCACAGATGTTATTTTGATAAAATATCGTATTTGTCAATTATAGGTTATCATAATGATTATTTATGTTTTTAACGAGAGGGAACGCGACTTAAGAACTTCCTGCAGGTGTAGTTGGGTCAGGATGGTCACATGGGATTAACAGTACCACTCTAAAGCTGACTGAGCTCCACGCCGTGACACTTCCTCGGTCTGTGTCAGTCGCGCTGTAGCAAACATGAAGGCTGTTTGCAGATTGTGCTCATGCTGCAGCGGCGTCCAAACGGGAAGTGACAACGACGACCAGCGACCGCAGAAAGTTAATGACGTGCACTGAGCTCAGTTTGTGGTGAACAACTGAAGCGAGCGCCAATAAGGGAAGCACGCCTCTGATTCATTAGAGGGTTGCCGAGGCAACAAAATGTCAACACAGTGACTGAATCACTTCCTGTGTGGACACGAAGGACAGGGCTGGTTTCCTCCCCTGGTGACAGTGACGAGCTCATGTTCATGGTGGTGGTATCACACTTTTGTCATGACAATGCATGAAACACAGCTGCCTGTGTCGGGGGCTGGGGCGTGTCACCTTCATGCACAGATGTTCTAATCAGCTGTTTGTCCTTTCAAACCAAACTTCCTGTTTGATTTAACCTGCAGCAAGGTCTCTGCTGATGTCACCTGTGATGTCACCTGTGATGTGAAGCTCAGGGTCCCATCAGGTTAAGTCGGCTGACTCAGCTCTGCGAGTAAACTCAGAGCGTTGGTCAGGGTTCCTCTCGGGAGAGATTTGTCCTCCTCCGCTCCAGCTGGAGCTGAGTTATGGCGGTGAGCGGTGGC
Source organism: Diplotaxodon limnothrissa (assembly GCF_057381915.1). NCBI lineage: Eukaryota > Metazoa > Chordata > Actinopteri > Cichliformes > Cichlidae > Diplotaxodon > Diplotaxodon limnothrissa. Next base: position 35,853,472 of record NC_140605.1, read on the forward strand.
CGCTTGTAAAGCTGGTGCGAGTTTCAGCTGATGGATAGAGCAGAGGGAGGAGGAGGAGGAGGAGGAGGAAGGAGTCTTCCATCTAGAGGCCTGACTGCTGTGCAGCTCAGCGTTTAACCCTGTGCTAACCTGTTTGCGCTCAGGCAGAGTTGATCACGCCGTTACCCAGCATGCCTCTGAGCCTGACTGCATCAGGACTGAGTGCGCTGTAATCTCAGGAATGTGAAACTTAGAGGGACGCGCTGCCATTTTTAGCCGGGCAGTTAATAACTCACGGTCACGGCGTGGGCGGGGGGCGTGGCGCTGACATGTTAACGTTCACATGCTTTACTCTCAGAGCAGCTCAGAGACAGAACAGGCTGAGTCAGCAGGAGGTCAAAGGTCACAGGATTCACTTGGAGAGACATCCACACAGCTGCAGTAAAGCAGGGAGCCCGAGTTTCACATCGACCATCATTCAGGTGGGGTGATGATGTCATTTCCACATAGATCAGAGCTCCTGGGGAATTACGGCTGTTCAGACGATCACATGACGTCCGCAGACACACGTGGGCTGCTGTGGTGACGCTGCGAGACCGGCTGAAGCTTCCTGATCTGAATGATGAAGACAAACAGGCTGAAAACACAACGCAGCACGACTCAGTGACGGCTGTCGAACACTTTAATCTGTTCTTGAACTTATTTCTAAAAGTCTGACAGATGTGAACATCACACCTGGGAGAGAGAGCGCTGATGACCTCAGAGCGTCTCTTTGAACCTGCTCTGATGAAACGCTCGCTGCCTCTGAGAGGAAGCGTGTCCGTGTTCCTCACACGGAAACAGTCTGAGTGAAGACGTCTCACGAAATAAACCTAAAGAATGAACCAATCACACTCGAGTGAAACGCCAGAGTAAAATAAATGACCTAAAAATACTGCGTTATGATAATGCTATGCTAAAATGCTAATTAGAATAGAATAGAATAGAATAGAATAGAATAATCGTTTAATTGTCCCACAAGGGGAAATTTGGTTGTAACAGCAGCCAAAAAGACACATGTACAAACAAACAGGACACAGGACAGAAACATCAAGGACAGGTTACTATATACAGAGAGTACTGTACAGTTATTAAATTAAATAAAAATAACTACAGATAAGCGGCAGAGCAGGTTGTATCGCGAATTGGTTAATTAACTTATTGCAGTTACAGCGCAGATGTAAACATCTATTTTTGTTGGGAGCAGTTCTGATTGTAATAATAATAATAATTTCGATGACAACAGTGTGTTTCGAGACCCTCAAAGCGTTTTACAATGCCACCATTCATTCACTCACTGGTATCGCACCATTGGCCCCTCTGGTCATCACCAGTAGGCGGTAAAGTGTCTTACCCAAGGACACAACGACCAGGACAGAGAGCCCGGGGATCGAACCAGCAACTTTCCGGTAACAGATGTGCTTCCCAACCCCCAGAGCCACAGTCGCCCTCGCTGACACATACACACAGACACACACACAGACACACACACAGACACACACACACAGACACACACACAGACACACACACACAGACACACACACACAGACACACACACAGACACACACACAGACACACACACAGATACACACACACACAGATACACACACACAGATACACACACACAGACACACACACAGATACACACACAGACACACACACACAGACACACACACAGACACAGACACACACACACAGACACACACAGACACACACACAGATACACACACAGATACACACACACACAGACACACACACACAGACACACACACAGACACACACACACAGACACACACACAGACACACACACACAGATACACACACAGATACACACACAGACACACACACAGACACACACACACAGACACACACACAGACACACACACACAGACACACACACAGACACACACACAGATACACACACACACAGACACACACACACAGATACACACACACAGATACACACACACAGACACACACACAGATACACACACAGACACACACACACAGACACACACACAGACACAGACACACACACACAGACACACACAGACACACACACAGATACACACACACACAAACACACACACAGACACACAAACACACACACACAGACACACACACACACACACAAACACACACAGACACACACACAGATACACAAACACTGTCGTCATTGGTCAGATAAAATCAATAACAGCAATCCTCAGTGGGCGGAGTCAGGAAACCTCCTGAAGATGAAACGAGCGTCCTCACTGTGGCGCTGCGGCGCTGTGATTGGCTGCAGGGACAATAACAGCTGACTGAAGCTTCCTGCAGACATGAAGCAAACTGCTCAGAGCTGCACTGATGGTCATCGTGTCCTCTGGGACGAGTCTTTGGAGCTGCTTCAAAAAAAGAAAAGAGGAGAAATCTGATGCAGAAAAATGCAAACGCAGCATTTCTGGAACAAACAGTTTGTTTATGGAAGTTCATCTGTGCCTGCACAACAGCTGAAACCGTCCTCCAGAGGACGCCGGCCACAGAGCCCAGATTTGAACCCACCGTTCACACGTGAAGCTTCTGAAACTGGAGGTTTAATTATTTTATTACTTCCTGTAAGGGTCATGTGACTAGCTTGTTCCAGTCACATGATCGTCTTCTGGTCCCCAGACCACACATTTCCTCGCCCTGTTTCGCTGTGTTTCAGCACGCCGTGGCCTCTGAGGACGCACTCGGTGAGGTCACAAACATCCTGCCGCGCGGCACATTCGGGTCATGTGGGGAACCCTCCGCCACCGCCTCCTGCCCCGCTGCATCGTGAGTGTTTCTCTGCAACAACAAACGAGCGTTTGAAGCTGCTGTGAGCTCGTGTGTACGAGCGGCCAAGCGGCCAAATAAACTCTCAGGGTCAAAGGTCACGGTAGGAGGCGAGGAGCCTGAGGACCCATGTTTTATTACCATAGAGAAAAAAAGCAAACTGTTTACTGTCCCCAGTTTAACATGCTGGTGATGATACAGTCAGAATCACAGCTGAGCTTATCATGTAAATAAATAAACAACTTATGTACGAAGAACAACTGGTCAAACAAACAAGGCAATAATTACATAAATAAATAAAAAGAACAAAACAAATATGTCAGGTAAGTTCACGTGTGGGAAAACACACTTTTTATTTATTCATATTTTAACCACACGAGCCACGTTTGCTACAAATAAAAGAAAAACAGCCTTTAAATCCATCCATTCGCTTCCACTTTTTCAGGGTCGCGGGAGCGCTGGAGCCTATCCCAGCTGTCACAGGGCGAGAGGCGGGGACAACATGCAAACTCCACACAGACAGGCTCTGGCCTGATGGTGGAATTGAACTCGGGACCTTCTTGCTCTGTGGCAACAGTGCTCACCACCGTGCTGCCAGCCTTTAAAGCATTTTATTAATTCATGTTTATTGTATGGTGAAGTAACTAAAAACTTGTTGATGTTCGTTTACTGAGATTATGTGTCAGTTGTTGCTTCATATGATAAACAGTAAAACTTGGGTCACGTGACTCTGTAAGGCTGACAGTCAGAGAATCAGACTCGGGGAAGATGAAGACGAGGCCGTGGGTTTTCTTTGCTGGTTTTGGCCGAGCTGAGCTGGAGGGTCTTCCTCCCTCGCTGATGATGATGAAGATCTTCAGCGTTTTGGATCCAGGAAATAACGTGAAACCTTAAACCACATAAACACAGTGAAGTTTAAGCTGCAGCAGCTCAAACATCCTCAAACACCAACACTGAAATGAGTTTCTGAGTCCCTAATCCTCCACCCCCCTCCCCCGCCCGCCCACGCCTCCCCCGCCCCCCCTCCTCCTGGATGTGTGATGTCAGCACCATTAGAGGCAGTTTTCCTCTCTGAAGATCAGTTTATCATCAGCTCAGAGATTTCAACATCGCTGTTTGTCCGGCGCTGCTGCTCAGCTCCTCGTCTGAAATGAGCTGTTTTAGCTCCGCCCTCTTTTACCTCCTGACACCTGAGCACATCTCATTTCTCCAAACTGCTTGTGATTCGGTGGCTTCATCCCCAACCACCTGAACTCTGCGAGGAAGCGGCGTTCACCTCGTCAGCCCTCGGAGTCCACGCTGTGCCCGAGCGTGACGCTTTCCTCCACGCCGCCCTCCACCTCCATCCCTCACTCCTGACCTCGCTGCTCAGATCAGCTGCAAAGCTTCAGTGTGGCGTCCTCGGGCCGAGGATGGAGGCTCCTCCAGCTGGCTGAGCCGCAGCTCCAGGGCTGTTTGTGTGGGCCGGCAGCCCTGGAGCTGTTAGCGGGTTTGGATATTTTTAGAGGTGAAATCTCAACAAACAGCTGGAAGCTTAAAGGGTTAAAGCACGAGAGCCTTATTTTAACAGACGTTCCTGTTTTATGAGCCAGCTTCACTCAGCTGAGCGCCGTCCACAGTTTCTGACTCCTTTTATTTCACTTTGGTTTCAGAGCGGCGGTAACACGAGCCAAGCATGTTTACTTTAGCTGCAGATCTTTGAATCTAAAGCAAACGCAGCTTCAGGAGGGTCCAGCTGTTCATCCAGCTGTTCATCCAGCTGTTCACACAGCAGCTCACAGACGCTCTGTTTCCTGCACTTCAATAATCAGTTATTCTTTATAATGTATGTAATGACTTCAGATCGTTTTGCTTTGATTTTTAAAGACCTCAAACGTCCGATCAGTCCTCACTGATCGTCAGTGGGATGAATAAAGCTTTGTCAAGTATTCCATGTGACAAACACGCCCATGCACATGTTTGTAGCTTTAAGGATGCTTCCATGTATCAACACAGAAAGTGTCCTCAAAATGAAATAGAAATAATTTATTTCAGTTAAAGCAGAACTGCAACAAAAGCACAGAAGGCTGAGCTGAAGATGGTCAGGAGTCCATCAGACGGTCTGAGCATGTGCAGAGGAGGGAGGGTGGAGGATGAAGATGGAGCTGCCAGGAAGGAGGAGAAGAGGAGGATGCTGGGATACGGGCTGTTCTGATGACCTCTAAGGCCAAAGAAGAAGAATTATAACAGACACATGAGATAACAGCAGATACACGTGTAATAAGCGTGTAATAAGCGTGTAATAAACGTGTAATAAACGTGTAATAAACGTGTAATCAACGTGTGTGCATGCACAGAGCAGCTGGGGATCAGTTTGTGTAATCCTGCTTGAATGAACGTTGGAGTCGTGTGTGCTAACTGTTAAACAGCAGCAGGAGTGAGTCCTCACAGAGACCACAGCCGGGCTGCTTCACCCACTCACCGCTCTAACTTTAAAGGTTGGAGGCTGTGCTGCAGTCACAGCAGTGCTGAGCATGAACTCATGCTAAGCTGCTGTAGCAGAGAAATAAGCAGAGCTGGAGCGCTGATGAAATTTTCGGGTATTTTTAATCTGACGTGACCTTCGTTCACTCAGAGCCTCGTCTCCTCATTTTAGGAGCTATTTAAAAGGACATTTCACTCGTGTTTCTCACGGACGCTGCGAGGGGGTGGGGTCTATGTCATTGAATAGACACAGAGTTTCTCGAGCTCTGAGACTGATGTTAGTGTGTCGTCTTTGTTAAAATCCTGCAGAGAGGATTCTGGGTAAAGAGACTGACATGGGTAATGGGGTCAGTGGGGGCCCAACAACAAACCAGTGCCCGGGGCCCCTCAGGGGGTCAGCGCTGATGGTTATGAGACTGTATCCGAACGCGGCGGCGTAAGACGTTTCGTGACATACTTTAGAAACACGAAGGCCTCGGGGTCATGGGAAGGGTTCGGCGCTCCGTCCCCCTAAAACTGGGATAATCGCATGTGTTTGTGCTTCGGATTAAAGGATCGAGAGACGTTTGAGAAAGAACGAGTCGCCCCAAGAAGCTGCTCCGCTTTCCATCGCTGCAGTTACAGCATGCACCGCCCTCTGCTGCAGTGCTGTCCACCGCACTGTGTGTGTGTGTCTGTGTGTGCGTGTGTGTGTGTGTGTGTGTGTGTGAGGTCGCCCTGCAGCTGAGAGATGAGCCGCGTCCAAACCTTTGTTAATGCAGTGTTTGCTGACAGAGCGCTGGCAGCTACCAGTGAGCACACACACACACACACACACACACACACACACACACACACACACACACACACACACACACACACACACACACACACACACAGTGAGTCACACGGTGCATCAGAGCGAGCAGGTCGTGGAGCTGCAGGTGAGAACACCTGTACCAGTCAGGACTGAGACACCACAGAAGAAGACATCAGCAAATGAAAGCTTTTAATTTGAAAAACTGTACTTTACTTTAAAAAGACTTCCATACTTCTGACTTTAAGAGCTTCTCTGAGGCTCAGAACACAAACACACGTTAAACATATAATAAACTCTGAGCGTCGTGTAAACACAGACGGGGACAGCACGTCCTCGCTGCCGCTCTCCAGCCTCAGCTGTGAACTTCCTGTTCAGCGAACACTCGGTGCTAGCTGCTCATCACAGGCTCTGGCCTTCATGGTGTCGACTTCCCTGAAGACTTTACGTGGAAATCTCCGATACTTTGGAAGTTCTGAGGGATCAGAAATACTGGAACAGATCATTAGAGCCAAATTTCCGCCCGGAGCTCCGAGGGAAACTCTGAGTATGTACGGCTTCGATGTGCCGACCTGAGCTCTGAGTATCAGCATGATCTTTAACCTTTGACCTGCTGAAGATCTTTAGTTCTGCTGCATCGGCTTCTTATCAGAGCTAACCGCTAACACAGCTAGCATCAGGCCATTGCAGCCCACGCCGTGTTTCCAGCGATGTCACAAACACAGCAGGACTCGACCCCTCGTCATCACGCTGTCACATCCTCCTGCACCCTCGTCAGCGGCACACAGACTGAAGGTGGAGTCACCGTACGATTAAAGAGCGACCATGATCGTGCCACGCGCTGACAACAGCTGGAACAGCAGCCGCCTTCTCTGGGTGCAGAGAAACATCCACAGACTGACGGGACGTGCGAGGCGCCGCTGGCTCTGGTTTCAGCACAGCCGTCATGTTTTCAGAAAGCCTCGATGACGGAGGGTAGATGAGCTCCAGCAGCTCCAACCAGCTGCAGCGTGTTTAATGCGTCGTGCACTGAGTAAGCAGAGGGCTGCAGGCGCTCGCTGCGTCGCTCTTCATCGATGACCTGCAAATAAACAAAAACGCTCCTGAAACTGTAAATCAGCCCCGAGCGGCCGCAGACTCTTAGAAATGATGTCATCAAAGATACGAGAGGATCAATAACCGTCTGCGTGAAGTACGATCTGAACGTGGCGCACGGACGGCCTGTAAATCTGTTTCCCATCATGCCCCTGTGCTCCCTCGGTTTACAGGCGCCGCCTCACCTCGCTCCCACTCACATTCCTCACCGAGCACGCCGACAGCACAAACAGCAGCGCCGACTTTGGCCTTAAATTACTCCCATCAGGCCTCGCGTTAGATAAACACTCGTGAACTTTGACCTGTCACATTTATGTTCTCCACACAGAGACGCTTTATTAGGAACGCTAAGAGACGCTGCACAGACAGGAGCAGCACTCAGGCTAACCTGCCGTGTTAACACTGAGGCGAGTCACGGCGAGGGGGCGGTGCTTAAAACACAAAGCTTCTCCTGTTGGCGAGCCGCTCCGCGTCCTCCTGCACGGGCTGAGCTGTGAGGCGGGGCCAGAGTCGACCCCAGAACACCAGGAAGTCATTCCTGCAGCCGTCGGGAACGCTGCCCCCCAACAGTCGGCTCCATCAGCTCCAACCAGTTTGACCTCTGACCTCTGCGATCAGCAGGTGATTCCCTCTGACTGCCGACCCGAGGACACGCCGTCCTGCCGGGGGATTTATTTCAGACGAAGACTCAAAGAGACGTCAGCCGGGAGTCGCTGCCCGCCCACCCCGGGCCTCTGATTGGCTGCTGCGCTGTGCACGCAGCAGCACCTCTGCAGGGGGTTATTGTTGTTGCGCTGCCAACGGCACGGTGCACATTTCTGGCCACCCTGAAAATAGACGGCGGCCTCGCCACGGCATACTTATACCGCCTGAAACGGGCCGACCTTGAATGGCTTAATGCCGTCCTCGCGCTCCGGCGAGTCACTGCGGAGGCGGGGTTTAGATTTTCTGCAGCGAGGCTCCGGGAACATCTGACATCATTTATTCCTGCG